>NW_026623805.1:46956-64456 GCF_030028575.1 Malurus melanocephalus | reverse complement strand
TCAGGGGAAACGGTGGAGCTGTAATAACTTTTAAGGCTGCACCTTCACTTTAACCTGAGATTGATTTGAAATGTGGGAAGCTGGGATGTTTCTCCATGCCCAGTAGGGACAGGGATGCTTTTCCTGGAGGAGCAGGGATGAGTGACTCAGCTTGGAGGGAGGGCAATGGCAGAGGGGTCACTGCTCTCTCCTGGGGTGGCTTCTYCAATCTCCCCAGAGGAAAAACAGGACTCAAGGAGGGCTTTTCCAAAACAATTCCTCTCATTTCCCTCTACAGCCTCTCTCGTTTCCACACCTCTGAGGTGCCTCTCATGCTCCCTCAGCTGGGAATTCACCTCTGACTCCCTCACCAACCATCCCAAGGTCTCCTCCATCCCTGTCTGAGCCCATGAGATACTGCAGGAACCTCAGGTGGCAGGGCTGATCACACCAAACGGGATTTTTCCCCCTGTCAGCTCATTCCTGAAGGCTCAGCCAGCCARATTCTGGGCATTTCAGGACAAATTCTCCCTCACTTACTCACTGATGCCTGCACAGAGCTGRTGAGTGGGACTGTTAGTGCCTGTTACCATCCTCTGCCTCAGCGTGGGATCCCCAGCTCCTCATGAGCATTTTCACACCACCAAGAGCATTTTGGGGCTGATAGAAAGATTTTAACTGATTATCTCCTCTCCTGGCTCTGCTTTCTGCACAGCTCCCACCCTGGCAGCATGAAGGGGCTTGGAGCCTTTYCCTCCTCCCCTTCTATTCGGGCTGGCACTGCCACAGCCTTTTTGGGCCATAAATTCAGGAACATTTCCTTTCAGACTGCACACCAAGTGTTGAAGTGTTCATCAGCACCACTTTTTTTGTGATCACCGTTGATGCAATGGACACCAAATTGGGTTTGGATTTATTTCTTCATAGAATTACTCAATGATTTGGGSTGAAAGGGACTTTAAACTGATCTCATTCCACTCCAYTTCCATCTTCCACCAGAAYAGGWTGCTCCAAGCCCCATCCAACCTGGATTTTTTTCCTGCCTCTGCCTCCTTTAGTCCCACCAGCTGCACATACGACTTCAGAACCCCACCAAGGAAATGATTTCCAGCTGAAGGATGGGAGAAGGTCCACCCTGGCAGYRTRGCACTGGACAAATGTKAAACACAGTGTTAGGAGGAGAAAGKGGGAAAGRGARTAATACTGAGAGATTTRCATGGGAAAAAAATAAAGGCTCTGAAGAAATAATTATTCATGGCATAATCTTGAAAATGAAATGCTTATCACCAGACAGGCAACTGGCCCATGGTTCCCAAACTAGAGATTAAAATAAAAAACACCCAGCATCTCAAGATTCATGTAAAAGTGAAAAATAAAAACCAAGAAAACAGGCATCAGCCTTCTGAGGAAAACACTTCAGAAACTGAGTCAGGTAAATTTTGCACTGAGACTTGATCTCTCCAGAGATTTAAAATCACAAGGAGGTGTAGGACAGCTCTCTATGGAAAAGCTTATGGAAAACTGAACCTTTTCCCCAAATCATGGTGTAATTATTGGGAGAAAAACCGAACAAAACTTAGATTGAGCATGGAGGTTGGATTTTAGCACTGGCACAGAAAACATGGGAGTTCTGGGTTACTGTAAAATTTGGCTTGGGCCAGGGAAAAAGGCACAAGACCCCTGGTGAGGCTACAGAAATAAAAACTGCATTTAATTTGGACTAGCAATACCCCGTAGGATGATGTATATCACATAAAAAATAATTCTTTTATATCATCACTATCAGTGAACATATAACCACACTGGTTTCTGTCCTTCAGGAAAGGTAAGAGAAGTCAAGAATTTTCTTTTTTGAAGGACAGATGTTCATATAAGCATGGTGAACACCATAATTTCTAATTTTAGTAATAAATAAATTAATGATAAAATACTGTGGGAATTCAGAACAGGACCCAAAGTTATAAATCAGAGAGCAATCACAATCTGCAAGCTGTGAAACACTTTCTACACTGATGGGACTGGAGGTATCCCAACATCAGGACATCACACCTGCTCATAAAAATATCCAGASCTCAYCCAAAGCAACTCTTTGACATTCCAKWCAAAAGATCCCAAAAACATCTATCYCTGAATACTGTAACTGTGAWAAACACTGCTTGCTTGGTTGGGTTTATTCATTGGTTTATAATGCCAAACAGTGTTTCTTTTCACATGCTATAAAACTCACTTCTACCTCCCAATCTCTGTCTGTCTTTTCTGGAAGTACATGGGGAAAGAGGAAAATAATTGCAGTCTTTTCCCAATAAAGCATAAGAAAACTAGGTGAAAGTCCTGAAATTTTCATTATAGCACAGGCTATAAACTTGAACTTCATAAAGAAAGATATATGAAGGCACTAATAATATAAAAAAAAAGTTGTCACAAGATCAATATCATATTACAGAGGTGGTTTTGCTTGTTTTTACCAGGTCAACATTATTTTTTGATATCACATGCTTGGTACATTGGTCAAAATGTATATGTATTTGAATCTTCTCCAGTATTTTCATTYCCTGTTGCTTTCTTTCTGGTTAGAYRCCTCTTTTATTTCTCATATTGTGCCATGTGCTTTGCTTAGCACCGACAAATTAATTCCCATCTTTAAATTCAAAAATTTCCAGCTGTGCAAATTTAACACCGCAATTGATAACAACGCCCACTTTATTTTTTGTTTTTCACTTTTCCCCTTTTGCACTTTTTTCAGATGATGTTAGACCAATCCTCCCCTACGATACTCAACACTTTCAGTCAATAAGAACCACCACTTCCTTGGATTTTTACAAGGAATAAACGACAGCAAACGTGTTCTGAGTTTATCACAACACGTGGCGGAACGCGACCGTCGGAGCACAAACGGGCGATTGCATTTCTGCTGTTCTGGTTATTCCCAGAGAAAGAGTCTTCTTGACTCAACCAGAGCATATCAAAGCATGATCTGGCCAAAATTTTTGATGGGTCAGGCAGTCCTGGAAGTCAGAGCTGCTGACCTCTTTCCCTGGATCCCACCAAGGCTCTCTCGGAAGGGACCCTTAGGGTTTGTGGTGCCAACAGTCCCACACTGTTTGTTTCCCTGCTCAGCCCACTCCTCGTTCAGCAGAAGTGAAAGAAGATCAAAACAGGCCTCAGCTAATTCATATCAGATTTTGTCACATGGCATAAAAAGAGACGGGAATTTCAGCAACGCTGTGGGGTTCACTAAGCCCGCTGGAAGATGCAATTTTTATGCATCACGGGAGTGCCCACAATGCCATTCCATCTCCCTCCTTCMAACCCAAATCACACCATTTCAATACCATTGATGCAAAAAAGCAAAAAAATATTATCCATGACAGACGAAGATTTTTTTTTGCAGCTTTAAAGAGCTGGAGGTGAACAGAAAGTTCACCAGTGGACAGTTACCTTTAGCTGAATAAAGCTGTTTTATTTAAGTATTTCTAATAACACAGAAGGAACAAAAGAAAATGGGAAGTACAATRAGCTTTCTCATCTTATTCTGAAATCTTGAGCTCTGAATAAAACTGCCACCCCAAGCTGGACACATGTTCTTGAATACATAATCTGAGAACAGACCCACAATGGCATAATTTAATTTAATTTAAATTAATTCTGACAATTCCAGAAGAGAATATTCCACATAACTTCAAACTTGCTAAATCTACTTTTTTTCTAAAATATAATTTGACAGGAAACAACACACCAGTAAGTGCCTTCAGACCRAATATTTCCAGTTTTYARCAAACACATTCYTACTGTTAGAATCYRAGAGGAACTTKGAGCAAGYTRGCATTGCAGTTTGGGKTTTTTTGCTATTTTTTTTWTTTTYAYWWKYRYAWGTWYAWGTTAGAGTTYGATCAATATCTCTTGACTGTAAATCCTTAAGAATGAGATTAGAATTATAAATTTATTCACTTCCAACCTATATTTATTCTCTTCATATTTTGCAAATGATTGTCAGAACTTCATATACATTAATACTTGCAGTAGAAATATTTTAATATATAAACCCAACTACGTACTGAGAAGAGCCACTGTCTGTCCCAAACCACAAGTGTCACCTCCCCACTGTGAGCTGCAAACCAACAGAGGTCAAACAACCTGTTATGGTCAAAAAAATATTCCTGAGAAGCAATTTCCAAACAACAAACACGCAAAACGTTCAAAACAAGAGAAAAAGGAACTAAAACCAGCATAACACAAACATGCAATGAAAGCAAAACACATGCCAATCGTGTAATTTAGAAAGAGGCACAGAAGAGAGCATAAATACTGAAATTGTTTGAAACTACTGAATATTCAGAGAAAGAAATAGAGGGATAACTACTGCTCAGGGGTCTGGTGAATTCACAGGTGGAATCACAGTGTCCCTGKGGACAAAAGGATCACCACCAACACAAATCCAGTGAAAAGGAAAACTATGGGGRTTTTGAACTGTTCCTTTGTCAATTGCTGACCAGAGGGAAGATGTGCTGTTGCAAACACAACCGACAGAATTTCATTTATCCACATTTCGAGATCATCTACAATGGACACAAGTCCTTGTGTGCTCACTTCTTCCTGTACAGCCCCAAAATTTCTGCCTTCTACAGCTATTTTCCCTCAACTTTTACTCCTTAACACTTTTTTTTTTTTCCTGGCATATTTAGTCCATTCTAAGATTTACCAAACTTTATTAACTTTTTATGCCCAAGCAACCAAATATGCCAAATGACTATGCTAAAACTCAAAGCCTGTGCACAGTTATTACATTTAATTAATTACACCCTTTTTTGTTGTTGTCGTTGTTGCTTTTTTTCTCTAAAGGATGTTTTGGACAGGTGGAAAAAGGAAAAGATGAAGAGTCTTAGAAACCAAAAGGTTTCTTCTGAGAAAGGAGAAGTCCAGACYTTTCAGACACTTCAATTCAGGACTTAAATGTCCTTTGATGCTTCCTAATTCTGCTGATCTGATGTTGATCTATAATCTTGCTCAGAAAAGTTTCTTCAAGTCCTCCCTCTTAAAAGACCCTTCTGAACATTGAAAGGAAACAAATATCCTGTCCTTTATGTCACCAGCAGCAAAGTGTGGACATCAAATACAAGCCACTGCTAAAAAATCATTCATGATTATTAAAAAAAAAAATAAATAAATATCCATAAGCACTACAGAAGAGTGTCATTTGAAAATTGAAAAGAAATGGAGTTTACTGGGTAAATTATTCCGTGAATACTATATATTTCAGATTAAAAAAATATTCACATTCAGAGAAAACTGGGTGATATAAGCACATTATTTATTTTGCCATGTGGATGCCACAGGTGCTGGATGCAAAGGTTTCTTGAATGTTTGGGTATAAAACAATTATTCAGAGCCCTGCAAAATCCATTTTTTAGGAGTTCCTGGGTACACACCTCAGCACAACTCCTTTTTAACCCCACCCCAAAACCCTGCTGTAGGGTGAACCCTAAAAGGAGAATTAACAGAGGCTGCAGAAGGTCTTTCCATGACCTGCACACACATCCAGTTTCATTTCTCTGTGATGAAAAGGGTGATGGCTCCTCAGCCTGTGCACCTCAAGACTTCACTCTCCCTACAATCCCAGAGTCTTTTTAGTTCCTCCTGCAAAGCAGAGACCACAGGATGGAGTTTTCTGCACAAAGAGAGTGTGAGGTGCCATCTTCAGAGACACCAGAGCCCTGAGCAAGGACAACTGGTTATGCACCAGTTACAGCCTTGGTGACCTATTTACAAATAAACACCTCATGAAGGATACCAGAGGTGTGAGCTGGGTGTATTCCTGTGCTCCATTAGTGCAGCTCCCATTAGTTTTAATGACTTAACATCAACAATTATCCTCCTGCAGCAAGCACCTTTAAACACCCATTAYGCTCAAAATTTGTTTTTAACTTGTTTGGTTAATTTAAAACCTATCCAATGTATTTATCCTGATATYAGATCCTSGGGCTAGAGCTTGTTTTATGAAATGGATACAGAGAGCTTGTGTTTAAAAAAAAAAAAAAAAAAAAAATAAAAAAAAAAAAAAAAAAAAAAAAAAAAAAAAAAAAAGTGACTTCATCCCTAGCTTTTATGGGCCCACTCGATTCAAAGGAATAGCCCCTGGAAATAGTAACTGCTGTGATATGCTTATGGCTCCATTTACAGACTTTCTTATAGGTTCATAAATGGAGACTAGGAGGAGGAGGGAAAGGAATAAAATTTAATAACTGAATAAAAATGTAAATAAAGATTTGCCTAAAATTACTTGTCCAAGAAATAATTCTCCCTCCCCCTTAAGCTAATACTTTGATAAGCTCTGAACAGTGATCCTGATTTGGAGCGTGACCTTTGAAAATGCTCTCCAGCTTGATTAAAGATGTATTAAATTTGTTTAAATAAACCTCGTTGTAATGGCACATCATTTGTAAGAAGCTATTAGGGGGCTGGAAACTGTGCTGCTGTATTTGCATGAAAATGTGCCCGGCTCGAATTGAGGATCTCTCCTGAATTAACCGCAAAGGAAAAGCGATACTTTCATAATTTTTTTTGACAAAAGATGGAAAAAATAAAAGCCCCACAACTTACAAAACTTTATGTTAAGGTCTATGAGAAAAGAGATAACTGCATATTGAAATGGGGCTATGAATACAGCATGCACTTCCCCAAAATATTCTCCTCTGCTTTTTGTCTTAGCTTTTTGACTTGCATTCCTTTTTGCCTGCTTTCCTTTTTTTTTTTTTCCTTTTTCCTTCCTGAAAAATGTCATTGAAAAAAAAGCCAATAAGAAAATGTTTTCCACTGTGGCTTTTCAGTTGATTGAGAGAAAACCCATCCTATGYTAACAGCAGAAAGAAACAGCAGTGAGAAAACTTAAGAGAGTGGTTGACATTGATAATAACTTTCTCCTTTCAGTGGGGTTTCGGGCAGGCAGATTTTGCAGCCGTTGAGGAAAGGGAAAATGTAACCCTGGATATCACGGAATTTATGTGATTAGGCAGAAAGGTGGATAAATAGATAGATAGATCCCATTCCTGCTTGAAGCATATAGATTGCCAAATGTACTTTAATTTCTTCCAATAGCTCCCAACTGAGTGAGTAACTGCTACGCTAATGAAAAAGTCTCTCTCCCTTAAATCAAATTTTAAATTAAAACCTTTCCCATTTCCCAGCTAAAGCCAGGACTCCAGGATATGTATGTGTACTTGGGGGCCTGGAGTCTTTCTTTGTGCTCCCTGTTCCTCACCACCTATTTCACATGTCAGCCATCCCAGTCCTCGTGTCCTTTGTCACGCTCTCGATAAACGCGGCCACATCTGCGTGAGGACAACGCTCAGGATCCTCTGCCCACCCCAAACCCCCCTGCAGAGCATGGGGACCTTCAAAGTGACACATTGCAGGCTTCAATTTCCCCACTTCTTCTGGTTTTATGCTGCAGATTTTATTCCCAAACCGCAGAGGAACGAACGTGCAGAGTCACGAGAGGCTCAGTAAATCACTCGAGTCAGCAGTGTTTGCTGATGCAAGAGGCCACTGGTGTGGGCAGTGAGCAGAGCAGGGAATGGCTGTGCCCTTCGATTACAGAACAGCATTCAAAGAATGAGATTTTCAGGAACAATATCTTCCTTTGCGGCCATTCCTTCCTTTCCTTTCCCCAGCCGATTGTAAAAGCCACAAACAACAAAAACCTGAGCTTTGCAAAACCAGTAAAATAAAAAATATATCTAATAATCTGCCAGTAGATCACTCACTCTTCCTGAGTGAGGAGCACAAGCACCCAGAGGTGACAAAAACTTGGTTGTGTGTGCAAGGTGAGATGGGACACGTTAATCTGGATTCTGTTCCACAGCAATTCATGMACTTGGCACAAATCCTTCAGGGTCTGAAATAAAGGTTTACCAAATGAACTTTGAACCAGAACTGGAGAAAGATGGCAGGTGAGAAACCAAACCTACAAACCCAGAGTGCACAACAGTCAAATGGTGGGGTTACTCTGAAACGAAAGACAACAAATAATTTTTAAAAAGAGGAAAGAAATTCCCCTTTACTGAATGGTACTAAAACAATGCATCCATAAATATCCCATTCAGGATCTAATTTTGGTACTGAAAATATTGTCTGGTAGCTGCGTTTTCCAGACAAGTTCTAGACTCTGGATTATTTTTCCTTACAACGATTTTCCTAAACCAAAGTAAGAAGTATCACCTGTGTTATGCTTGGGTCYGTTTCTGCCACATTCCTGTGTATTTACTTTCTGCACTGAGCTGTCCTGACCTCATAAATCTGCCTGCACGTGGGACTTGTGCCAATCACCCATCTCTGGGCCCTTCAAACCTCTGTTAACACAGCTCTGGTGCTCATGGGTGGATCCTCACACAGAGGGAAGGACCAAAAGTGCTTTTTCAATAGCAAAGGCCAACTCTTAAATTCCTTGCCATGGTAAATCCATGCACAGCATTTTTTCTGCTTTTCCATCTCACTCCCCTTATAGGATGCATTGGTTAATGTCTTGCTAAGAATGAGCAAATCACCCTCCTTTCACTGAAAACAAACCCCAGTGAAGTCAGGAAGACGAATCATGAGAGCAAACCTGGATTTTCAGATCATTCACAATCCCTTTTCTAAGAGAACACGAGAACAAAACACAAGGATGTTCCAGGAGGGGAGGTTCAAATCCTGCCCCTGTCCCAAGGGTGTCCAGAGGCACAGGCAGCTTCTCACTTCTCTGAGTCCCCTTGGGGCACGGTGACCCAGCTTAACCAAACCCTTTSTGAATTTTTTCTGACCTGGACGGTCACCACAGTCCCTGAGAAAGGGCAGGGAGATGGAAAACACCCYGAGGAAGGAGGAAAATATAGAAATKCACAGAGCAGAACCTTCAGGCATCACAGTTGTTAACTCACATCCCTGGAGCCAGCAAAAAACCCTGATGAATCATCTTTAATTTGGGGGACTGGCCATCCCCTCTCAATGGGAGCAGAGAGATCCATAAAAAAACATCCTGCCTGGCACAGAGGAACCCACCCTTCCTAAAATCTGTGCCATCTTCCCACGTTAAACAACCTSTGCCATGTTCTCCCGTCTCCTTTAGGTTTTAATTTGCCCTTCTAAATTGAGATGCTAGAGCAGGTGGAAGCAGCCCAGCTCCGGGCTAATTGGTTCATCAGGATAATTCTGGTTCTGGATTTCGATTAGGGCAGTGTGGAGACTGCCTTGGTCAGAGCCTGTAATGATCTGCTCATTAACTCTGCTGCAGGGTCCTCCACTGTGCTCATGTCATTAGAGGCTGCAGCTGCCTCCAGCCCTGTGGACCATGGAGTTTATTTAGGCTGTCTAATGTCCTGGGTCAGACTAAAGGCTCCCTCTCTGTCCTGGTCTGCACCAAGGGTTTGTTTGTTGCTTTTTGTTCCTTTCTGCACCTCCAGCCATGCAGGAGCCACATGTGTTTTCCTGCTGGGGTTTATTCCAGTCCCCTCCAGTATGCATTAAATGCTATGTACAAACAGGGAGGATGTTTTCTTCCCTGGACAAWCTATTTATAAYTTTCCTTCAAATTCTTCTATGCCTATCTCCTTGGAATTTTTGCTTTTTTTCTTAATTTAGGCTCAGAAAACATTTTTAATGGCCCGACCAAACCCAAAAAAGAACAGATCATTGATGGCTGACAGAACATATTTGTAACAAGGGGCAACACTTCTGTTATAACAACAGGTATCTTGCTTTTTGGGATATTTTAGCAATCGTGGTTCATTTTTGACTGCAGACTTTCCACACATCTGAGCACACTATCAGCATGTTCAGTATTTCCCCATTTAAAGTGTTTCCAGGAAAAAAAAATAAAAAAGACATTTTCTTGCTTAACTGACTCAGAGATTCTTCTTAATACTCTCATCACAGATTTGATTACTGAGATAGATTTTTCTGCTCATCTTCCTCTTGTTAGTGTTAGTTCCTTTCAGTGGTTCAGCAAAACTTCTGCCACTGCCTAAAACTGCTGACAACAACAACMCTGACTTGCAGGACGTGCATCATCCTCTGCACTGTTTCCCTGTTTGTTGACATGAAACCCTCGGTTTCAAGGGTTTGGTTTTTAARAATGAAACTCTTCACTGGGTACACTGGGCAGGATCTTCTGAGGTGGCTGGGAATGTCCCAGAGATGTTGGGTAATTTCAGGGGGTATGAGAAGGGCATGAGAAAGTGATGGAGGGGTGATAAATCGGTGGGAAAGCAAGCCTTGATGGGGGTGAAAAACTCTGGGTGTGGAAGGAGTAAAATGGAGCCTCAATCAGGTGAAAGAAGCTGTTAYTTACATGAGAAAAATGGTTTCAATTAATAATTCTCTAAAGAAAAAACTCCAAGCTGAATAGTTGTACTAAGGGTTGTCAGGATTTCAATTCAACATCTCTTGGTCTTCAGACCAAGACTTGACTTTCTCACCATTTCTATCCCCATCAGTCCCCCCTTATTTTCATCCTGGGAGATGCTAACACCCCTCACATTTCCAACACAGGCATTTGGATCAGAAAATAACAAAAAGAAGTCATAAGCAGTGCTCTGATTCCACTCCACCTGATGTCTGTGGTCAGACTCACAGGGAATTTATGCAGAACGAAATGAGACCCATATGAATGAACAAGCAAGAAAAATATCTCCCTGTAAGTGCCCAAAATCAGGATTTCATTTTCACAGAGAACCATGTCCTAAATTAAACTCAGCTCATGGAATCTCAGCATGGAATATCAAACAGCCCAAGCCAGAGGCTCTCTGGACCTGTCTAATGCTGGCAAGCCTTTGGTCAGCTCTCAATTTAAACTCAAATTTGCATTTTTAATATTAATTAATTTGTGCAGTTCATTTGTCCATAACACCCTTGAGTTTCACTACAAATTTTGGTTACCACCATCCTCACTGATGTTTTCAGGTGAGCACCCAACCACTCCAACAGCATTTGTGAGCATATTGGGCTTTGAGGGTTTTTTTTTTAATGGGAAGGTGTTTTGTATTGAGTTTATTTGTGTTTTGAGGGTTTTAGGGTTTTTGGGTTTTCTTGAGAAGGAACAGACCAGTGACTGCCTCTCTCAGTGATGTTCCCACAAAAGTGATCTCCAGCATCCTTCACTGAACATAAAGACTGGAGGTAAAGTGGCCAAATTGATACTACCAGAACTAAAGTAAAGAAAACTGAACACTTTTTATTAGATTTTTTTTTTTTTATAAATGGCCATCTTTACCTTAACTTTTAGCCTGGTTTTGTTGCTAAACAGGAATTTTGGCTTCTTCTCCCAGCACCTCCCTCACTTCCCCATGCAATCCTGACGTCCCCACATTCAATGTTATGTCACTTACTGTGGGTTCAATCTCATTTCTCCTCAAGAAAAACCTCTCCCTCAACCTTCTTGCATTTATCTAAGGAAGGATCTTCTTGATGAAGATTGGTAGCTCATTTTTTTTTTACTTCTGGATGGCCTGAAATCCTATTTCCTTCTTTAGGAAGATTGCCATGCTGAGTACACCCACCCCACTCTCAGTTCAGAACAAATTACAAATCACCCCAAGTGCACCTGCCCTACTGAACTTTTCCTTGTCCAGCTAATATGACATTTAATTAAATAATGCTCCATTGCACACCAAAAAAAAAAAAAACACCAGGAAGACTTTCTTGTAACAAATATCTCTTTCTGAAAAGAAGGGTATAAAATCTAGTCCCTGGCCAACATAAAACCCTTCAGTGTGTGCCTCTGGCATTRGGATTCACTGCCTGCTTTATTTGCATCCATCCAGTACCTCCAGGATTCCTGAAGCACCCGTTGCAGCGGCATCAAAGGATCCATAATTTGCAAAATAAACTTTGGATGCAGTAAAAGTATATGAATCATGCCATCTGCAACAAATGTACCGGGGATCTGCATTCCAGAGCTACTAAAAATTTACCTACTTCCCACCTCGCTTCTTCTCTGGTCATTTATTTTTACTTGCTTTTGTCTGAGGTTTCATTACTTCATTTTCTCCATCAGACTATGTATGGAAGGGGGAAAACCAACTCCAAGTTTTGCCATCTCTTTAGATAATCTGGGAGGAGTGAGGAGAAAATAAGCAAAACCACGGGAGGTGATTTATTCAGAAGTGTAAGAAACTCTGCTTCAAGTTTGAATCAGTGGTTTCAATCCCAAGACAGTGATTTTCATCAAGTTTCTGTGTATAAAACAATCCAAATAAAGAAAAACTCCTAAATGTGCATAATTTTACAGTTAAAGGGAAAAGATCAAGGAGTCTTAGATTACTAATTACCTGTAAATTCTTAATAAAAGGTATCAGCAAARCGCTCCTACGCAGGGGAAAAGGGTGGGGAACAACATGAATCACAAAATACCCATGATAATTCCTGAACCAATTTTCCTAACACCTGTAAAATCCTGCAATAGCTTATCTTGTTCTCATGCTCACAAAAAAAAAAAAAAAATAGAAAAGTTTAAATGCAAGCTTCACTGATAGTTATCAAAAATTTCCATGGGATAATCACAGCATAAAGCACTGTGCAAATGCACTGTAATTGTAAATTGTCAGTAATAACGTAATGCCAGCACTGGTTAATTATGGGATGCATTTGATCCGTATGTAACACTCTGCTTGCTTCACTCTGAGTCCATGATAGCCCAGACTGATCTGGGATGGCAGAGATTTCTATCCCAGACACAATAAATCACGATGAGGGATGCTGGGCTTCATTTTCACAGAGCTTACAACACGCCAAGTCAAATATTTCAACTTTACACAAAGTCAGGAATTGAGGAATAGGTCTTGGGGGAGGGGCAYGAGGGTTGTTTTGGGTATTAGAGATGGATTTCCCTTGGTTGATGCAATGATTGCTTCAGAGAAAAACACTTTCACAGGTTTTGTGTGTCTGTTTTACTCGAGGAAGACTAAGGGAGCTCTGAACTTCACCACTCACAGACCCAGGGTACAGAAAATACAGAATCCTTCAGGTTGTAAAAGATCTCTGAGATGGTGATAGGACTGAGTTCAAATGAAAAACCTTCCTGCCTTGAAAAACCTCTCCTCAAGCATTTTGGAGACTAAACTCTGTCCAACAAGTAAAACTAAAATTCTAAGCAGCAGCAGGTATTGAACTCAAAAAAAAAAAAAAAAAAACAACAAAAAAAAAAAACCACCAAAAAAACCCAAAAAGTACACCCCAAGCATTCAGTATGAATTAAAATTTCAGATGCCTTTCTTCTTCCCTTGCAAGCCAAGGTGTCACTGTCCAGAGCATCATTTTCTCAGGTTTGTTGGAAGGGCTTTACCAACTTTACCAGCAGTTTTCAGGTTCAAGAAAACCTAAGAAATACTGCTATGCCTCTCCTCCAGTCAAGAAAAGAAGTTTTCCCTCCTCCCCAATGAACTGATCATCGTKTTCAAGGTGCACCCTCTGCCATGGACAGGGACACACGGGCTAGGACACCAGGCTACTCCAAGCCCCAATGTCCAGCCTGGCTTTGGACAGTTCAGGGATCCAGGGGAGCCCCAGATTCTCTGGGAATTCTGTTCCAGGGTCTCATCACCTCACAGGGAAGAATCTGTTCCCAATAACCAGTCTAAACCTACAGTGAACCACCCCCCCTTGTCCTGTCACTCCACACCCTTATAAATATTCTCTCCCCATCTTTCTGTCAGCTCACTTCAGGCACTGGAAGGCCACAATTTGGTCACCCCAAAGTTTCTCCAAGCCCAGATTTATCACTATAAAATGGCTGGAGAGCCCAAACCAGCCAAGGCAATGCCCCAAATCACAGCAGAGCTGGGTCCCCACGAGCTGGTGTGGGGCAGGGTGGCACAAGGATGGCACAAACACCATCCCATTCCTAAACACCATCCCATTCCTCCCTCCCCATAGCACCAAGGTGAGGGCAATGGAGCCTCCCAGACAGGGAGACAACAGGGCAATTAGCAAAGTGACAAAAGCCATTCCCAGCCTTTTGATGCAAAGTGCAGTGACACCTGTGCAGCAAGAGCTGCCACACGGTGTTTGACATGGTGTCACCGTGATGTCACAAAACATACTGCAGCTTTTCAGATGATGGGCTGCACCCTCACACACCAACCATTCCAGCAGCCAGGGCTCATTTTGAATCAGTGTAACTGTTTGCAGACAGACAGGAAAACAAAAAGGAGAGTGCAGAAAGGATAATGTCAGTCATATTATGGCTATCAGGAGGAATTACTGCAAGAGCTCTGTGACACCTGAGAGGTGACTTCAGGAGGAGGGACAGGTCAGCAGCTGAGCCGTGCCAGGCTCACAGAAAGCCCTGGCAGGAATGTCTGAAGGGTCCAAAGTTCCACACACACAGCACAGGTGTCCTCCAGAGTTTGAGGGATGCTGAGCACTGCTCGCTGCCAGACAGCTGGAGCAGCACCAAGCACTGCTGCCATGCCCACAGTGCTCTCCCTGCARGAGAACACCTCCAGGAATGCGTATGAAAGGGCTGGAAATGCTAATTTGGCTGGCACAGTTTCTCTCAAGGAATCTCCTGCCAGTGGAGAAGTAAAAAAGTAAGACCAAATCATAGGAATGTGCGTCTTACTTTTCACCTAAACCTAAAATGCGCTTTGGTTTTTGTTTTAATGTTTTATTTTGTGGACCAAAAGTGGCATTTCAGGTTATTCCAAGTTGTCACCAACCACCCTGTGCACGAGAAACTATTTCACATGGTCATTACCTTCCCCAGTGTGTGTTTGAGAAGCTGCGAAAACAAACTGCAACTGCCCTGCAAAATGAACACACAAATTTTTTTTTTCTCCTTTCTTCCCCATGCCGAAAATAGCCAAGACTAATAATAATCTGGTTTCATTTGCAAACTGTATATCCTTAGGCCGATCATATGATTTGGTGATTGCAAAACAGAGATTTAAAAAAAAAAAAGTATTTTGGTCGCTCAAGTTATGAAAAATCGAGAAGTTACTTAACATCTGCAGCCAGAATTTAAAATATCTGAAGGTACACGACGTTTCTGGGGAGAACACAGCTCCTTGCCTGGCCTGARCCCTGCTGCCAAAAGCTGGAGCAGTTTGTCACGGGAACATTGGCAGTGGAAGAGGGGGATTTCCTCAGAGCCCTCGTGCAGGGAAGGGTGGCAGTGACCAAAAGTCCTGTGGTTTTTGGGGACTGGAGCACGAATTTGGCTRCTCCTGACCCTTGTTCATCAACTGAGAGCAAAAGAGATGTTTGTGTGCTTTTAYCAGGGAGGGTGGAAGACGCTGCTTTGCTCTGGAGAGACAATTCCAGCAGGAAAAGCCCAAATGAAGTCACATCTCTGAGTTACAGGTGGAGAACTTGAGGATGGCTCAGCTGACAAGCCAAGGGCATCCCCAACAATGCTCATCACAGGCAGCACCCAGGCAGAGCCTTGGGAAAGCAAAAATAACCCCAAAACCTCTCCCAGGACACTGCACTCCAAAAACCTCCCATTCCAGAGTTTTTTTATTCCCCCCAGAGTTTTTTTAACATCAAAAAAAGCCAACAACTCTGTCACTCACAACACCGAGCTCAACCTGCACCATTCCCTGCCCTCCTCCCGCTGGGATGCACCAAAACTGGGTTTGGATCCAACCCTCTCTCTCTTTGCTTTGTTATTTTTTTTTTCCCATCAGCTGCTGTGCAATGATCACTCACAAGCCCAAAAGCCCMAATTCTCCAGTCTGCTTTCCCTGGCAAATAAATTCTTGTGCTGGCCTTCAAAAAACACAAGAATGGGAAGGTGAATCTACTCATTTCAGTTCCACAGACTCCAGCTCTTGCAAAGCTAAATTTAAAAAAAAAAAAATGCAGCTGACAAAACTATCAGAGGCTCTTTTGAGGTGAAAAATGGATTTCACAATTAAGAATCAATTAGATGCAACCCCACACTTCGATAAAGCAAAAATCCTTTATTTTCTAATAATTATTCATTGAGCACCTCCTGCATTGACCACACACTTAGTGCTGTCCACTGTGCTTAATCATCTATGCAAAGGAGATTTCTGTCCCTGATAAGGAGTCAGGCTGGGTTTTAATGGCACAAACTGTGTCTCTGCAAGGTTTGCTGTCTGACCACTGAATTCGTGGGGATTTGGTATCAGTAAAATTAAAATTTCAGATCCCAGGATGCCCAAATAATAAATAAGGGTGGAATCACAGGAATTGTGGTCAAGATGATCCCATTCCACCCCATTCCATGGGCAGGGACACCTTCYACCATCCCAGGGTACTCCAAGCCCTGTCCAGCCTGGCCTTRGACATYCCCAGGGATCCAGGGGCAGCCACAGTTTCTCTGAGCACTCTCACAAGGAAGAATTACCTGATATTAAAGTGTTGGGAGACAGAGTCTTTTCATCCACATTTAACACATAATCAAAGCCATTTTAGTTTAGGCATCACAGAGAGAGAAAAACGAGAAAAAAAGCTTCTGCTTGCTCAGTGGGGCTGTCCAGCACAGAGCAGATTTCATCATTCCCCTCTGCTTGTGATGCCTCTTTGGGTTCTTTGAAAAAAATTAAGGAAATGGAAAGGGAAATAAAAATCTTTCCCATGATGTCTTAAAGGCAGAGAAAGGAGAACTGGGCTGGAATGGTGCATCTCGGGGGAAATGCTGCTCCTGGGCTCGATGGTGGGGCTGCTCTGCCAAACAGAATCCCAGAATGGTTTGGGTGGGAAGGGATCTTAAATCCCAKCCCATTGCACCCCTGCCATGGGCAGGGACACCTCCCACCATCCCAGGRTGCTCCAATTCCATCCAGCCCAGCCTTGGACACTTCCAGAAAAGTTAAAATCAATCCTTGGGCCAGACTTGTGTCCTGCCCACGCATTTCAAACATACCACAGGCCCTGCAAGTGACACCTACAGAAGCAGAGGTTTAGATAAAGCTCCAGAATATCTGCTGCATGTAAATATAAATAAGCACTGCTGATACAATTGCACTGTGGGACCATTTTGAGATGAGTAGGGTTATAATGCATCTGCAAAATCAATTTTTCTATCTTGATTTAAAAGTCGAGCCCAAAGCAATTTTTGTTACTTTGAAATTTTTATTTTGCTTTATTAACTCCCCCCCAACACTTGAAAAAGCCCTCAGAATACACTTATTTAAACGTGCTTTTTGTGTTTGTCTCTGCAAAAGGAAAGTTAGTGCTGAATGCTGCCCTTGCCTGTGAACTGCACTTCTGGGGAGAAAATTCGGTCCCTTCCATTTGAGAAATGAAATTTGTTAAGTGCCCGGGCCACAAAGCAGCAATAAGACTGTTGGCAATTTGAAAGACCAAATTAAAAAGCAAAAAAAAAAAATTAAAAAAATAAAAAGCAAACAGCTGAGACACCGAGTCTAAAAATTATCTATGACACATGCATAGTAAAATGTTTTTACAAATTCTCCAAAGGATTTTTAATTATTACAGATTGTATTAATTAGGTAATTATGCAATAGATTGTTTTGGAACCATTCCCATCTATTATGTGTGCAATATTATGTATACATGGTGG
>NW_026623805.1:44374-45721 GCF_030028575.1 Malurus melanocephalus | reverse complement strand
ACTATTTCTCTATCCCTTCCCACATCTCATTCAGCACAGAGCTGGGACAGCCACCTGCAGCACCCATGGGCTGAGGACAGAAAGCGGCAGTCACGTGTTTACAAATCAAACATAAAAGCAGTTTTTAATTTACTTTAATCAGCAGTGATTAAGAGCAAGAGGAGACTCCATCCTTGCCTCCAAGGCAGCRTGCCTGGGAGATGCTGGAGGGAGCAGAGCTGTGCTGGTGGGAGGGCAGTGGCCACGAGGGTCACATGGATCCCAAAATCTAATAGGAACTGAAAGCACTAATTGAGCCTGGAGAAGAGAGCTGGAGGGTTTCCTATGACATTTGCAGGGGAAAAGAACTGAGGAGAAGACAGAAAAATAATCTGGTTTGGGAACATTCTGTAGACTTTATTAAAAGAGCTTTTTAAAAATGTGTGCTTGAAGAGAGATCACAAATTCCACCAGCACTGTWAAATCCCAGTCCTCACCATAATACCCATTTCTAACCCAGCTATCAGGTGATAAAATCTCTTCACCAGGAACACTTATTGATCCCTGATCAGCTCTCTTTAACCTCATTAACACTGTTTTAACTGGCATTCATTCCCTGTGCCATCCAAGCTAGATATTCCCTTGGACTGGGGAACCATGTACAATATCAGTTCATGCTTCCAACACTGGAACTTGCCTGCCAAGTTTTTAAATGCATTAAAATCCTCAAATACATAAAATAGAAAACCCTCACCTTAGATTTCTAGCCAGCACTTGATATTTTCACTCATTTTCTGATACATTGTTCATGACAGTGGAATTCTGGTCTGCCCCCTCCTTCCTTTTGGCATGTTTGARCATTTCAAATTGTTACTCCAGTAGCCCACTAAATGATTTTGTTCTACTTCACCCACATTGCTTCATTTCTTGTATCACTGCTTGTCCTTTGATTACAATTGCAAATGGAAAACGTTTGAAAGTTGGTTTTGTTCTGAGAGCAGCTCCAAGTGGAGTGAATTCGTGGCTCAGCCTATTTGGCAAGTGAGTCCCCAGCTCGGAGGGCACTGTGACAAATTCAACATTCCCATCCTGGAGCTCCCAGCCCACATTGCAAAATCAACACCTATTGCAGGGTCTCACTCTAACACAGTTGTGTCCTTTGCCCCCAAATTTGCAAAACCTAAATTTTGTTGTTAACCAAAKCATTTCCTCAGCCTGGCTCTCRTGAAACAAACTGGCTGTAACCCCAYGGCAGCATTAGGRGACAGGTTTGAAATCCAAGCAGGGGGAAGAGGCATTGAGTGAGGTTATTCTGTCCACATTTTTTTTGAAATTATTCTGCCCCATTATTTTGAAAATGCTTTGGAA
>NW_026623805.1:40700-43568 GCF_030028575.1 Malurus melanocephalus | reverse complement strand
CTTGAAGACACAAAGTTCAACTTCCCCAATCCATCACGGCAAGAAACACACCCGAAAGAAGGACAGCRAGMTTGTGATGCAGCTGSAACTAGATGATCTTTAAGGTTCCCTACAAACCAAATAATTCTGGGATTCTATGGTCACTGTCTAGTCCAATGTCTTATTTYAAACCACACTGCACTGACACTAAAATAGCAGACCAGCAGGAGTGTCTCCACACCACTTCCCTCCTCTAAACCCTAATCTTAGACCCCATTTCCACACAAACCTCAAATCTTAATACCTCTGTAGAAAGATGGGTTTGAAGGGGTGAAAATACCATCTTTATAGCCATTGCATGAACATTTTATAGCTAAAACCCACCTTTATTGTGTATTGAGGCAAAAGGTCTGTCTTTCCTTGATTTCATGACTACAGAATTGAAATCAGGGCTGTTGCATAAAGACCCAAAGCACCCAGAGGTTCTGCTCTTCAATAAGATATGAAAAGCTATAAAGTGTGTCAAGGTCAGGTTGGACASGGCTGAACTGTTGCARACAGYCATAAATARCAGGTAAAGAGGAACWAAATGATGCACCTTTGGTATGTGCAGTGATTGTTTCCTAAGACAAATATCCTAAGATRTATCTCAAGAGAGACACCAGATTTAGGAGCAAGTTTAAGGTGCAAATATTTTAATTTTAAGGACTGAGCAATGGTAAAAGTGTTTCTTCTTTTCACCTACAGTCAAAATTTGTATAATATTCACATTTCTCTCACACCTTAATAATTTTTGTAATAAATAACTGGGGTCGTACATGCATCATTAATAAACCCTTAGAATCATAAAGAGGAAGAARAAAGTTAAGCCAGTATGGCTAATTAAAATTAGTTTGTTGGAAGTTTAATCAATTAGGCCAGAGTTTTCAAGGCAATATYGCTGCTGTTCACGCTCAGTGGAAGCACTTTCAGGCAGCCCTTTATTGCAACATCTCTGCTCAGATGACCTTTACTTCATAAAGCACTGAGCTCAACGTTTTATACACAGGGCAAAATCTGTTTATTGAAGGATGCCAGGGGACTGTCTTTAGGAATGTGATTTGGCCTCACTCGGGTAATTTACCAAAGACAGAAGAAAGTTGCAAATCTATTTGTAGCCTTCATTTGAAAGCTATTTCATGCCATTTCTTTGTAATGCTCCCTCATCTCGAGATTGGAGCTGTGGTTCTGTAAATAAACCTCCTCCCAGACAGATGCTCCAGTGATTGTCCCGGTAAACCAAAAAAAGAAAAAAAAACAACAAAAAACCCCTGCCACAAAACACAGGACAAACAAACAAACATCCTTCCACACAGCAGATGCTTTCTCAATTACTTAATTTGACTTTTGGGTAATTCAGACATGATTTCAGGGAATAATGTTTTCCAGACAGAACTTATTTATTAAGCAGTTTGTGGTCAGGCATCAATTAACCAAAAGCAGGCAGCACATCTTTGGGAGGAATTGGTTTCCCATTTCAGAGAGGGGGAGAGCTGAGGGTGTTGACAATGCCACCAGGTCCCTAATTCTGAGGTGGATTCTTGAGGAACCACCCTGGAGCCTGGGAAAGCCCAACTGTGCAAACAGCACCTGACATTTCCCCCTGAACTCCTGGACAATTTGCTGATTCACTGCCCACACAGGGGAAAAAGCACATTTTCAGCTCACAGCAGTGCCCTGCCTGGCTGAGTGATGTGAAACATTTCTGGGCTGGCTGTGGAAATCCCAGCACTTCTTTTTTGTTAATCTGCAGCCCAATCTTGAACTTGGCTTTTCTGAGGTGAACGGAATGAGCAATCCCAAACTGTATTTAAAAATAGGAATAAAATATGTAAATCCAAAGATAAAATAACGTGAATTCATCCAACAGTAGTGCTGTTATTTGAACTGCAGGAAGCTGGGCTGGGTCTCTTCAAATTCAGGATATTCCATGTTTCTATTCTCTCCTGTATTTTCCAGTGAGCCTTGCACGAGCATTTTGCACAGAACAATCACCAAAGCCTACAAAAGGACAAAGTTATCCCATTTATCCCACATAATACTGAGGAACAGCTCAAGAAATGGGAAAAGCAGCTCTGGAGCAAGTGGTGGGAGATGTCCCTGACCATGGCAGGGGTTTGGAATGAAATRARCTTTAAGGTCCATTCYGACYCAAACCATTCTGAGATTCTGTGATTTCCTTTCAGAAAACCAGGGTACAGTAATAACTCCCTCCATTATCTTTCCTATATTCAACTTTTACTGGTGCTGAAACCAATTTTCATCTTTAAATGAACACCAAAACTCATGAATAAGTTTGGTAACAAGTGATCCAGCTCACAAAGTTGCCCAAAATTAGCTGGAAAAAAAGCTACTAAATATTGTGCTGTGAAGAGTCCATCCTGGACATCAGTGCTTTTACTATCAAAATGTGAATAAATTCCCCTCTTTCTCCACTTTAACTGCACTTTCATGATTTCTTATTTTTAAGTAAATGCCTGGTACACACCCAGCCATAAGACAGAAATACCAAGCTCTGTCTTTCCTAATTAATTGTGATTGTCTCGTAAAACTCTGCAGGAAGGAACACCACACAGACGATTTTTAGAGATAAGAATTTCTACTGAAACAAAAGTATCCCCCAAATGATACTGCATTTATTTTTCTCTTTGAAAAAGAAGTGTTCAACCCAAATTCTGTGGTTAATCAGAGTAGTTATTTGCAATGCACATTTGTCTGTAAATTTTGGATCTTCTCTTAAAAATAATTCTTGCTTACAAAACATTGAGAAATTCAGGTCTAACTCCAGTTTTGTAATCAAAAATCTCCTTCATATTTGCCAACTCCTGCAAATGATACATTCCCATAATC
>NW_026623805.1:0-39340 GCF_030028575.1 Malurus melanocephalus | reverse complement strand
CAGCCAAACAAACAAAGCTTTATAAACTCAAAAGATGCAGTTTTCAGTTTGAAAATAAGGCATTCATTTCCATAACTCTTCAATCAAATCCCAAGACCAGCATTTTCTCAACTGGAAGCTCACACTTGAACTCTCGTTTACACACTCAAACACCAAAGTAAAGGTAAAATATTTTTTAAGTACTGGGGACCTCTGATGAGATCTGGCACATGTAGAGATTTCCACAGTCAGATTCTGTTTGTTCTTCCAGCTTTCTCCTAATTAATTTTTCCTAACTAATATTACTACTGGAGGAAAAGGTTCCCTGGTCCGGAGCAGAAGAAATGCTCCACAATCTTTATTTCCCATAAGTTATCAGCCCAGAAGGTTTTTATCAAAGGTTTATGTAAAGTCTTCCCCCTGTTCCTGCTTCTCCCTGTTTGGAGATGCCCACATCTGCTCCCAGCCTCTTTTTTAAAAAGAAATATTTTCACTTTGCTCCATACTTTGCAGCTCATTATGTTTTCAGACCTGCTCTGTCTCGAGGAGTTTGAGCCATCTGAACCCCTGGGGAAAAACATCCTTCATGTTTGAAGCTCTSCAGGTGTTAATTTTATCTGAGACAACAGAACCAGCCTTTGAGCTGGGAAAACACAGGAGATGATCTAGGTTTTTGTCCATTTTTTAAACACCCTCACCTATAACAAAGAGGGTTATAACTTTCACCCACAGAAATCAGAGTTAAGGAACTAAAAACTGCCAAGGAAGTTCTTCCACCTCTTCTCCCCTTCTTCAGCATCAGTTTCAGCAAACAAAGGCCCAATTTTTAAGGGTGCTAAACAGAAACTGTGCTGACATTTAAGGATATTTCAGTTASCACTTTGACATCTAAATAAGCAGCGAGATTCGCAGCCGCGCTTCGAGCAATGGGAGCAGCAGAAGGCTGAGAACATTTGGGAAGCTCTCCCCGAAATTCATAAAAATTAGCAAGACTAATTATAAGCAACTTCACTAAGCTCGATGCTTAGACATTTCATTTCAAATGACATCGGGGCTGAGCAAAGCTTTGGAATTTCTCAGGAGTACCCAAAATTTAAACGCTCATCTAAAATTCATCCTTTTTTAAAAAAATTTCTTTCTATTGCCCAAGCCATTTTTCAACTCGTGCAGTGAAGAGCTTGAGTTTTGTTGTAGTTATAGATATTTCCCACCATGGTGCTCAAGATCATTGTCCTTTCACTGATTAAAAGGTTTTACATGAAATTTACTGCTTTGCTTCAACGTGGCTCAGTCCAAAGCCATTGCTAGGAAGGGAACGGACAACACCAAGCAGTTATTAACAAAGAATCCATGAAATTTTGATGCTGGTAATATTTCCAAAATTTTTATAGTAAACAATGTCCAGAGAAACTACAGGATCTTATATTTTCCCCAGTTATACCAGGGTCTTACCATATTTATACACACGGATTTCCACAGTTACCCATTTAACTTTCATCCCATACACACTGAAAAGCTGATGCCCTACAGTTTTCTGCACTTATTTCTGATCCTTCGTTATTTTTCCTATTTCAATCTCGGCACTTTAGTCCAATTGATGAAGAAACCTGCCTGAAAGGAAGTGCTCAAATTCACTGTTCAGTTTCATCAACTGCACACCTGAAAACCTACAACTTTCTGTGMTCGGAGAGCAGATGAATGAACTGACTCCAGAAGAAAAATWAAGAAAATTCAAGGATGAATAAATRGCAACACACAATTCCCCACAGCAGCCTGACCTGAGCATCCCAAGGGAGAATCATTTTGTTAAGAACGAGTGCAGCATGTTTGGGAAACGGTGCACTGTCAATACAATCCTCACAATTACAGTCATATGATCAGTGCATCTGGAAAATAACAGTCAAGTGATTAGTCTGAACTTYGCCTGGATCAGGCAATTTTTACACGGCTCTGTCAAATGTCAGAGCTCCTTCTCCCTCACCAATTTCAGCAATGTTGCACCATGATTTCAAGCAGTGAATCATCCAGCCCTGTGCCAACCATCTGTTTCGTCTGCCCCCTCAGTGCCTGAAATTAGATGACGGAGGGCAGGGCAGGCTTTCGAGAGTGGCCATTAATGTTAGTGGAGGAGGGGCTCTGGAGACAGATTTTTCCATCTGAAATCATGGACTGTTAAAAACTGGCAAGGGCTGGAGAGGAGTGAGTAGAAAAATAATGCGAGGAAGAATAATTAAAGGAACAGGGATAAAATGAGTGAAAAGAGGAATGAACTGGCAAAAGGAAATGGGGCAGAGAGAGATAAAGGAAACCTGATGATATGAAGGAAGGAAAGGAAAAAGMTTTTGGAAAAAAAAAAAGTAGAAAATGTTAAAAAAAATCCCCTACGCCTTTTCTGTTGGGTTGTTTGTTTATTCTTTATTGAGGAACAGCAATTAAAACAGGGTCAACTATAAATTCCAGCAGTCCTGGAAGACGTAGCAGGAGCAGCAAAGGAAAAAGTTACGAACAGCATAAAAGGAGTAAGAAAACTCTCAAGAGTTCCACTTTGGCTCAGGTACCAGCACAAAAGCAGGGATTAAGAAGAATACTGGATTCTGGGAAGGTCATGCAATGGAAATAATGCAGTGTTGAAGGATTCTTGCACACATTTCATGTCASTGGTCATGTCCTACAAACTCCAATGTTTACTCCGACACATTTCTGAGAGCCCTCAGTGAACAACTCCAATTCAGAAAAAAAAAAATTAAAAAATATTCTCTTTTACATGAAAAAGGAAGTTAAAAGATTTTTAAACAGGAATGGACCAAATTTTTAAGCGATCATCAAGTTGTGCTGTGATTTTGGCTCCTTGATTTTGCACCTGCACTCAAGCACAAAATTGTGGGCACAGTCAATTGTGAGAGCATCTCACTGTTTGATTGTACCAGCAAATTAAACAGTAACTGGTGATGCCTGGCTGCTGTCTGCTGCACCCATCAAGGAACCCAAAGACAAAAATTAGATTGTTTTWAAAATAAAATGTGTTCATTGCTGCACAAAGTTCCCAGGGAACTTCCTGCATTTAACTGAGCATTCACACACTGGATTGGCTGGAAGTGGCCAAGGGCCTCCTTTGTGAGCTAAGATAATTCTGAAAAACAAACTTACTTTGGATTTACAATCACAAAGCAGGTTTTCCTCCTGCTTTAAAGTCTGAGCTGATTTTCAGCACCTCTTTTCTCTTATGATCCTTTCCATCCTCAAAGCTCACAGCAAAATCAATTGTTGAATTGACACAAATATCAATTTGGGGAATTATTTCTGCTGTATATGAGGTGCTGGATGGCATTTTCTTATTACAACCTCAAATATGTACCATGCACAGAAAGAATAAAGTTTGCCCATCAGTTCAGCTTGACATTRTGGTTTAGAGACATCTCTTTGTTTTCACTTTATGACAATTTTCAGGGGAAGCTATTACTAATCACAGCAGCAGATTTGACAGAGAAAAAAAAAAGACTTTTATAATTAAGGTGTCATGACTTTCTCACTCTTAGAGAGGAGCAGAGGACTCTCATTTTTAACCCATTTCTGATCCCATAGCCCATTTTTAGCAGTGAGGAGCAACAACAGGCGACCTCTAATAGCAAAGTGGACCTGTTTAGGGCCTCTTTGCTATCCCAATCTGATTATCTGCTCGTAGTTTTGGGAACATCTAAATTCTTGTCATTCTATCTGGAATTCAGGCATTCATTCTGATGCCAACACACTTCAGCTTTTGTAGTTTGCTTTCTTCAGGACTCCTGTGTTTCTCTTCTACTCCCCCTCCCTTTTTTCCTCACCCAAAAGGAAGTTGTTCTTCAAATTCTTACAGTTTCATTGGGGACATTTCAGTAAAAAATGTTTCCTCATATATTCGAGAAGTTGGTTATTCCAATATTTTGTAAATCAGAAGATCATGGAATGGTTTGGCTTGGAAGGCACCTCAAAATTCACCTTTCAGGGACACTTTCCACTATCCCAGGTTGCTCCAAGCCCTATCTAGCCTGGCCTTGGATACTCCTGGAATTGAATCTTGACAAATGAGACACTGAAAAGTTGCTCAGTGCCTTTGCTACTGAACCTGCTACAGCTCATTCAAGCTGGCCCATGACCCTTAATTGGGGTATACTGCAAAAAAAAAAATTGTTTTGTTCTTAGGGAGCAGGGAAAAGAAAAATTAGACCTAAGAGAGAAAGATTATTGGATCAGTAGGATCATTCAGAGGCTGTAGTGTCTCTTAGCACTATCTTGGGAGAGTACAGTCAATGTCACCTAAAATTTCACTAAGATGGCCTCAAAGGCTGCTGTACAACCAGAGTTCACCCAACTCACATATCATTTAATTCATATTTATAAGAAAATAAATTTCCCTTTCCACACAGAAAGATCAAATGGCATACAAAAGTTATTGCAGATCCTTTTGATTATTCTTTTTTTGAGCAAGACTGATGGGTTTATTCTATTTCAAATATTAGCTAGAAGTCTTAGGGAGAAGAGAAAGATGCAAACATTTCCCCAAGAATTAGTCAAACAAACCCCTCAACAACCTCCAAACTTCGTTTTGTTCTTCTAAAGACTGAAATAAATAGAATTTTTTTTGCTTTCTTGTCCTCTTTTCAGCCTCTGGTGGGTGAGACTGCCCATGTCTGCWGTTAGGCAGCTGGCTAAAAGTCACGATAAAAGCAAATGTTGTAAGTACAAAGCACAGAAAAGCCCAAGTCTTCCTTTAATGCTTTACCAGCACTTCACTAATAGGCCYATGGGGTGCAGTCAGTCAATAATAACCCAATAAAATCAATAACGATAAACAAGAGTCAGTGTTCTAATAAAAAGAGAATTTTTAAAATCCAAACCAGCTGTTGCAGCGTTATGTACAAACACAGCCCCGGTGCAGGGCTCGCTCTGTTCCCGAGTGTTCAGTCCCACATGGAGCTCCCTTGGAGGAGGCAGAACTGATGGACAAGACAAAATCAAACTTTACTGGCAAGGAGAGCACACACCTTCAGTGCTTGCTTCCCTGATTTTAATGACACTCCTCAAGTTTCCTTTTTTCCCCATATGTACTTGATGTGGTTTATTTGACACAAAAAATTGGGAAGATTTTTCGCCAGTATTTTCCAAGCCGAATAGAAGGCTATTTATAAAAAGACTTTGGTCAGCTATGAAACACCCTCCTTGGGTTAAAGTTGGTTGGTTAAACCTTTCCCATGTAACTGCCCAGGCAATAAATCCACTATATCTGTCCCCAATGGAAGGGCCACACACTGTGAAGAGTTGTTTGGAGAATAAATGTTCTGGGGAGATGACGAAGAGCAGAACTGAAGAAGCAGAGGTAATATGGCTGTCACACAATTAAGAAAGCTCTGCTCTTATTAAACGAATTTGTCTACAGTGTCACTTTTGCTTTTAAACTCCCCAAACATCTAAAAATTGAAATATTTTGAATTTGAGAAAAATAAATCTCAAAAATAAGTCATAAGTTTTTGCTCAGAAAAAGTGATTCTTGTACCCTTGGAAGGTTCATTGCAACTTTGTCCATGAACTACAGCCCTGCTACAGTAAGGTCTAAGGCTCAATCCATTTCTTCAGACAAAATTAAACCCCAAGCTTCATATAGCTTTTAAGATTACTGAAATATGTTAGGAAGATTAATTAATAGTTGCTGACTTTAGAACCAAGTTTAACTAAATATTTTAACGTAATCATTTTGATGTGTAGAGTTTTATTTCCTTCTACATGGGAGAGAATTGAAACACAGATTCATGCTTTGTCCCAATGTCATACATCACACAAAGCTTTGGAGTACTTTGATTTTCCAACTAAAGGGACCTGAGTTTCCAAAAAGAAGTACAGCAAATTCGAGACCAGAAGTGATTCAGCCTAGAACAGGCATCACTGATGAAAAAGAAACAACTGCTAGAAAACTACAGCTCAGACATCAGAGAACAAAAAAAAAATAACCTGAACAAACACCAACTACCTGCATGGACACAGAGTAAGGTTCAAATTTGTTTCTACCATGAAGAGAAGGGACTGAAAGACGTGGGAAGGCTCTGAGCAAAGTGACAGTGAAGTAAATGGGTTGCTCACATCCACTGAAAATTTTCCTAAACATTTTCACTGGACAAATTCTGCACCTGACTTGTTTTGCTGAGTGTTTGGCCAGTGCGCAGTTAAAGTCTGCCCAGGGGCTGTTACACAGAGGTTCTACCAAAAAAGTGCAAAATCTGCTATTAGATTGACACYTTCTAATCAAAACTAAAGCTGAAGGAAAATAAAAGCTGTTCTCGCTCACTTGCTGCTGCACAGGTGAGAAAGGAAGCCACAAAGGCTTCAAATCCTGAGAAAAATCTCTGGCCAAAGACAATTTTCAACAGTTACACCATAGTTGGATGCCCTGATGAAAATTCTTCATCAGACAGACTTGGCTTTAATTTACACTCAAAAATCCACCCCTCTAACAGCACAAAGGACATGCCCTATCTTTTCCCCATCTACCCTTAGACATATTTTCTTAACCGGGTGATAAAAATTTATCTTCGAACATACAGCTTCTTCTGAATGCTCTCTGACAAACCCCATCAAAAAAGTGCTCTGTTCTGCTCCAATCATATGTAGAGTAATGGTTTACTCATTTTCTGCATGAAAAGATGGGCACAGTACTTTGCAGAAACCATCAAACCTCTCATTTCGTGTGCTCTTCCTGCAGTGCTCCTTTTGCCAACATCATTAATTGCACATGCCTCTGCCGCATATACCAAGGAACACGGGCCTGGCCAAAAGCAGTTCCTGGCACCATCACTGCTCTGATATATGCATTTCAGCTTAACAATATTATCAACACAAGCCTTGGAATCTTACTCCAAAAACAAAAAGTTTTGCCATCTCCACTCCGAGTGAAAAAAAGAAAAGTTCTCCGGTTTGAGGTGTTGTTTAAGAGAGAGAAGAGAACACCTTATTAGCATCAGCTGAGGGGCCACAGCTTATCCTGTTGGCTGGGGTAGAGTGGTCCAAGGTTTCTAATATCCTTCAAGACAACCATTATTTTACCACAGAGACACGAGGCCGTGCTTTGTGTACGTTTTTTACGAGGGAGAGGCGTGGACGCCCAATCAGACGGAAAGGCGCGGTTAACGTGCTCGTGAAATGAATTACGCCAACGTCTGTTATAAATCTTTAACATAGCTCAGGAGATCAATTAAGATGTTCAAGCAGCTACAAAAAGGATGATTGAGGCAAATGGTAACATCAGGATGACCATATGGTAAGGGAACGGCAGAACTGCGTGGACATAAAACGCGAGCCATCGGAGCAGCGAGCGGGAAAYGCGGCRAGRTAGCGAGAGGAATATCAGGAGGAGRGGAGAACAGCACAGGMTACAAAATYCAGTGATATCAGACTTAAAGAAGGGCAAAATGCCTTATTCCTACAAGTCACAGGTTCAAGGTGTCAGCGTGAAACAAAGTAGATAACCCCAATGGTGCGAGTGAAGGTGTGGCTGAAAGATTAAAATAATAATATTCAATACAAGATCATCAGCTATAAATAGCAGTGATTTTATCACCTTCCTCCTGACCTGTAGGGATGCAGTGAATAAACCGACCCTTTTGAAGGTTTCAGACAGTTCTCCTGGAGCCTGCTGGCTGGGCTGTGATTCCATGAGCCATCACCACCCCTAAAGAACATGGGGCCCATGGACAAGCTGCCACCCCTGAGCTGTGTTATTGTGAGGTGACAACGGCACCATGAGCCCACATCACTGCTGCACCAAGGGGAAAAGGCTTTCACTTCCTAAGGCTGCTCAAACTGCTGGGCTGCAGCAGAAAACTGAGCCCAACCTTGCACAGCAGTGCTAAACCCAAACTGGGAATGAAGGCAGCAGCAACAAAACATCCTCAACACCTGATTAGGAACAGGAATCAGTGCAAAAYCCACCTTTTCCAGAGCACTGTTCCTTCTCTGAGCAAGGGAATATGTGAATAGCTAMAATATTAGACACCTATCTCAAGAATATATAAAATAATTGCATCTTTACATTGAGTTCTCAAGATTATGTTTACTTAATCTGATGATTAAGCTCATTCTCCTCCCACACTTACTCTAAGAATTGGCCTTAAATAATAATAATAAAAATATTTCTATCTATTTGGTACAGCTGGGACTGTTTCAGCCTCTTTGATATCAGAAAATCTATCAGAAAATAAATTACCAACATTAGACCCTATTTAACCCTCAAGTGCCAAAAATCTAAGCATATTCAATATTTTTAGTGTTTATTTTTCACTGATCTGTTTTTAGATGAGACTCTTTCCTCTTATCAAGCCAACACCGTGCATTAAATTTCAGAAATGTTCAAAAACACAAGAAGCATTTTGATAGGGAAAAAAACCCCAAATTTACAAGACAATGTTACTCTTCAGCCAGTATAGAATGCTTTTTAAAAAGGAGAGGAAAATTGAACAAATGTTTTTGTTTTCAACTTTGGCTTGCACAGTGACTGGAGTCAAAACTGGTGAAAGATGAGGTTGTCAAGGTAAAGGAGAGCATTAAGACATTTTGAAAATTAACTTCTAGATACAGAAAWTTCACTAGAAAGATTTTTATTGATTAAGAGTTATTCTTTTTTGCTTCCTGGGCAGGTTCTGTTCTACCCCCAGAGAYAGGTGGAAGGATTTTACATGGCTTTCAGTCAGTAAAAAGAAGAGTTCATGTCGCTTCCACCCCAAACCACTATGAGATAACCATATATTATATAATAATAGCCTGGATTGGTCAGGCACCTCACCCCTCAGATCCTAAAAACCAAACCTGCCCATTCTACCATGGAGAAACAGCCCAGGAAAGGCTCAGAACTACCTGATTTGGGCATCTTATCACAAAGCAAGCAGATCATTTTTGCTCCCCTACGACTTGGGCACAGAGCCCTGATGGCAGCTCTCCGACTCTTCAGTAGAGCAAAAGCTGAATTTCTGCCTCTAGTGGAGGGAGAAGCAAGCAAGTGGGGGAAATAGCATCCCCTGAGTGATTGCCAAGAATTCCCACAAAAAATAAACACAGTCTGGTGGTTATGTTCTTAACAGCTGTGTTAATGGGGTTAAAGAAACCTTAAAGAAACTCTGTCTTTTTTTAAATTAGCCCTGTTCTTAAAAACCTGATATGGTACAAGTTTTGCTTTCAAACCCAGTGTGGTTTGCAGCTGAGGAAAGTGGCACTCCAGCAGGCATGGAGATTGCTGAGGGAATGTGCAGGGGCCTCTGTCCCACTGTGGAGAGCCTCAAAATCTTCTCACACAGAGCTTGAGACAAAGCAAAGCCCTGCATTTGGGTGGAACCGCTCTCTGCAGCACCTCATCGTTCTCTACTTCCTTTATAGACCTTAATTTCAATGATACAGATATTAATGTCAGGGTTTTTTTAATCATAATTGATGTCCAGTCAATTAAAAACTTGAAACTGAAAAGTGTCCCATCACTCCAGGCCCCTATAAACAGCCTCTTCCCAAATTTCTACAGATTTCCTTCAGCAGCTGGGGTCACCCTGAAACTTCTYCAGACAGAACAAACCCTGTTCCCTCAGCCCTGCCAAGGTGTGGGGTCTCCAATACACACATTTCCATCAGCCACCAAGCAAAAACACCATTTGGAGAATAATTATCACCAACTGTTGGGTGGCACCGGTGCAAGATCTGTTCTCTGCAAAGCAGAAGACAGARGATGCTAGAAGACAAGTCATAGAGATGATCCTGTTGTAACTTGAGCATGCACTGATGGCCAGGTAAGAATTGCAATAATTTCCTTCCCAGCTGGCTTGTGGCAAAACTAAAAGATTGGTTTAGACCTCTGCAGACATCCCTGAACTTCATGCACATCAGATGCCCTCAGGGAGATGCTGCTGCAGCTGTGCCTGATCCCACCTTTGAGCAAGTTTTTTTCCTTGCTGCCCTCAAACTGCCTGAAAGCAACTTCTTGTCACTATTTAGAGGTGACTGCCACTGCAGCACACGGGCTTGGGAAAAAAAAGAAAAGAAAAAAATACAAAAAAAAAAAAAMCACAACCAAACACTTTTACATCCCCACCTGGAACACCACATTGCTGCCATCCCAAGTATGGAGCTCCATCCAACACAACCCTGCTGGCAGGGAAAGGGCTGGGGAGGCTGCAGAGATCCCCAATGCCCCAGAAAGGATCAGCTCCCTCTGTTTGCTCTGCTCCACCCCCTGACAGCATTTCAGCTGAAGGCACAGGCTACAGGTGGGCAACAGCTCAGCCACATCCTGCTTTGCTCAGAGAAAAGGACACGCAGGCTTTGCAAGTGGGAACTTGTCTTTGAATAAATGCACAAAAACTGAAAATTATCTTCTACCGAGCAAGAAACCCTCCAGCTTTGGAGTTTCAAAACAATCCCTGTGCTTTAAGTAACTTCTCGTATTTCTTTCTTACRGTTTGAACACAAAATTCAGCAAAATCTCCTGCTTTTTTATGTCCTAACTTCGGTTGAAAATCATGAACCAAAGTGACTATTTAATATTTTGAGGGGGAAAAAGTTTGGAACTAACTGTGGATGAAAGCACCAGCTGTAAGAACAGGCCTGCCAAGGAGTCCCCCCAGTCCCAGATTTTGGTACCAATGATCCCTCACACAACCTGATCTGACAGAACCCGGGGAGGGAAATGAGCAGGACACATCTGCCAGGGCAGAAAACACTGTGCTAAATTCAAAATTTGATCAAAACTTGAAGACAAGCACCTTCACTACCCACTGCAAAATAAAACTTTTTGAGAAAAGTCAAAAGGAACGGAGATCCCACCACTGGGCAGGAGACAGTTTAGTCAAGACAGAAGGCAGCCTTGAGCGTTCAAAGAGCTCTTCTTTGGCCCCTTCTTCTCRTACCAGATGGGTTTTCTGGCTGAGACTTATCTGTAATTTTCCTCATAGCTACTTTACAAAGGGAACAGAGCAAAGAAACCACTTGGATCTGGTTTCTTAGAACAGGAGAGAGAATATCCTCAGCGCTGTTTTGGATCTCACAAGTCACAGGAGGCACCTTACCCCTTTACCTCCCAGTTCATGTGTTTGCTGCATTCCCTTGATCCCTATCCAGTTTTTGCACTTTCCACTTGACTCTAAATTTCACAAAAGAGGCTCGATTAGGTTCAAAAGTGGAGCTCAGGAAAGCTTCAGCAAATCTCCAGAGTGTCATAAACGTGTAAGCTGGAAAACCCACGTGTTCCAGGTCCTCGCACCAGAACGTGGGAATGTCAGCTGGCCCCAAAGCTGGAGCTAACCCAGCAGCCYAAACACCATCAAGCCAGGGGAGCTKGGAAGGGACTCTGCACATCCAGGTTTTTCATCTGGCCTCATCCCAGCGAGGTTCTGGCTCAGCCCCAAATGTGCCAAAATGCTTTGGTGTTCTAATCCGCATTAGAGCCCTTGCACTGAGCTCTGCTCCACACTTCCCAAATCCTCTTTCCTCTCCAGCAGACAAAACCCCCTGATTTTCATACATTCCAGAAATGCCTCATGTTTGATCCTGAAGGCAATGATGACTCCACTGTAGTTTTTTTTTTATGCCAGCAGTGTCACATATCAGTGACCTTTCTCACCTGATCTCCACACAGAAAATGAAGGGGCTACAGCAATGTTACACAAATTATTTTCAGCGAGCAGAGCTTGCAATAAAGTGCAACAAGTCAGAATTGCTGCACTTTCTGGGTCTTTAAGGGTGAATTTGAATTTTATGGGGTTTAGGGGTGCAAACAAGGACCTGGCTTTGATGTGCACCTTATCCTGGAGTGCTGAACTAAAATAAATGACACAAGGTTGTATTCCACTCACAAGCAGAACACTGGACAGCCTCACAGACATTGTGAGAACACTGCCTGGGCACTGAGCTCAGCCTGGGAGAGCTCCCACACTGACCCAAAGACTCCTGGATACCCCAGAAAAAACACCATAGGGGTTGCTTGTGCAGAGCAGCCTCCTACAACCTGGTCCAAAAGCAGGAAAAACTGCAGTGAGAGTCATTAATACAAATCCACGTGCCTCAAAAACAKCCACAGGGTAATTTCTCCACCAACTTTCACCTAAAAAACTTTTAAGACTACTTATTAAATCATTTCATTTACTCCTGCTGTCCMTCTGCTAGTGCATGTAAAAGAAACTCACTTTTTTCACAGTATCACTCCAGTACTGTATTTCCCTTTCTTTACTTTCAAATATTCCCACTTTACATGTATTTTAATATGACATATCAGTAAGGAAAAAAGAAAAAAAAAGTAAGTAGTCACAACACTGAATCCAGTAAGTTGTTTTTGGAAACTCTTGGAAAACTGTACCACTACTGAAAGGAACATCAAAAAATAAATGATCCCTAAAAAAAAAAAATGAAAAAAGGAAACCCCCTACACACACAGGCACATCCTGATTCATTCCCTACTAGAGCAGGCTTTAAGGAGAATACACTACTATAAAAGAAACATATCCTCACTTTTGAAGCCRTTTTCAATATACTCAGAAATAGTATTTATACCTCCTCCATGCCTTATCTTCTACAASTTCCATCTTTTACTGATGCTTACAGCTGCCTCCCCCTCAAACACTGGGTCTATTCTTCAGTGAAAGCCTTTCTGAAAATACAGAGGTGGAAAATTACCTTGCACTTTAAATCTATTATGTCATTGAGGACGGGAAATGAGAAATAAGGGAGTTTGGAAAGACACTCTCAGGCCAGAGAGATATCCATCTGTAATACAAACCACGTAAACATGTCATCCCTAAGAGGTGCATAAGGCATAAAAGCAGTTTAATGACACAGACAGAGTTTTGCAAGCCCAAAAAATCTTCCAGGGTCATTGTCATTTCCATCCTGCCACAGAGGTTACAGGCAACAGCATTCCCCACGACCTCACGAGTGACCTCCAAATTTTATTTGTGTCCCTTTCTCTCTACTTCCAGCTCCTGTGTGGCCAAGCCCAGTGTGTCCCTTCTCTGAGAGAGCTACCACAAAGCCACCCCTGGCCCCAGCAAAGCAGGGCAGGGACTGCAGGAAGAATTATCCCAACTTGCCTTTAAGGATTAAATTCTGCCTCCCAGATTTTGTGCTGACAAAATACTGTTTGCCACTGCTTTTAGGATCAGGTCCTTCCAAGATTTTAAAAACAAACAAACAAAAAAAAAAAGAAAAAAAACAATAAAAAGGGTAATGATTGCAAACACTGATTTTTATCCACATAAAACTGATTGTGCCAGGAGACAGCAGCAAGGGTGCATCAACTTCAGTGAACTCAGAACTGGAGTTCGTACAGAACTCAGATCGGTTTGCAAGAAGACCACAAACCTTAATTAGTGCAATAACAGGGGAGCAGGGGGAACGAGCCCAAAACCTCCTTCTGAATAATTGTCTATTTGTTCATCACTTCCACGGGCTAATTATTTGCTTAAGAAAATACCTTTAAAAATCCTCTCCTAAAAAAAAAAAAAAAAAAGAAAAAAATGAGCCGTTTGTTTTTCCAGTGTGGGGTTTACACTTCTAAGTTTCAGCAACACAACGTACCAGATATTTGATGTTACAGATGGTTGTGGGGAACAAGAAATACTTGAGGGAGGAAGGGCAGGCTGTACTTTCTGTATCTCTCACTGAGAGCTGATGCCTTTTCAGCAAGAAATTCAGCAGAATCGCTCTGGCTCACGRGCACTTCTCCAAACCTGGATGAAGCAGCAGCTCCAGAGGCCGTGTTAATCGTGCTGGAGTGCCTGCTAATGTSGTGGTGGAAGTTGCAATTGTGGCCCCAAAACAGAGGCTAAAACTTTAGGGTTTTAGTTAAAAGTTTAGTGGCACTCAGGACATTCTTGGATGTGCCCCACGAAGTTGCAAAACGCAGAGCTGCTTCTTCATCCCCCCCAGCTTCTGCACAGGTACCAGGTTTCTCTCCCACATGTTCCATCTCTCCCTTTTTTGTGTTAACAATTAATTACTGCCCAGATTTCAATTATCATTCCGTGCTCAACGGCCCAGATGCCTTTGAAACACAGACAGCTCCATCCCTCCAGGAGCAGCCACCAGAACCCTCCAAAGAGTTAAACCCCGAGCAAATTCCTCAGATGTGCAACTCAATACCTCATAACTGCTGAAAATTGGAGCCCACATAATTTATTTTCTTTGGTCTGGGCACATTTGCCTCATGCTTGGCTGTGGCTGACTTGAGAGAGACACACCTAAAGCCCTCAAAGTGTCCCCAGCGGCCCGTGGCAGTTGTGGTCCTTGGAGGCAGACCAAGGATTAGGTGTTCCCAAAAAAAAAAAAAAGGTTTTTTCTGGATCCTGAGCACCGTGGGGCTCCCGAGAGCGAAGGTGCCCRGTGAGATAAACACAGAGTGCCACCGAAACGCACCGAGGGAAACGAAACGGGAAACGAAACGGGAAACAATCGCTGCATTGTGGGGCYGCAGCGAGGAATCGCAGAGCCGAGCTCCACCTACAGTCCCCTTTGCAAAGCTGACTCCAGCCCCGGCTTCCCTCCACTGCCTGCTCCCCAATTTAATTTTTTTTTTATGTTTAATATTTCTATTTTAAYTTTTTTAACCATTATTTTCCCTGCACAAGCCATCTGCAGCTATTCTATTCTATCTGCTGTTCTATTGCAGCTGAACTCATACACAGCTAAAGCTATTGCATTGTCCCAGTACTTTTTAAGGTTAGTTTACTTTTTTTGCATTTTGAAAGCAAATAGCCTGCTTTTCCCTGGAATTTATTTTAGGATTCTGTCTCTATCGCTGGCTTTCATTTGCACCAGCTTTGCATCGTCTGACAGTATTTCACATTTTTATTGCWGCTTGATTGCAGTGCAGTAGTTTCATCATTCCAGGAAAAAAAATATTAAAAAATGTTTGTCTAAATTGTACTCTTGCCCTCCTTAAAAAAAAAAAAAATTAAAAAATAAATCAAGCTTCAAACACGACTGGGGTTGCAACTTTTAAAAGCAGTAGCCAGCCTCTGAAAGCACCAAGGAAAATATTCCTATTTTCTACTTAAAAAAAAAAAAAGCCTTGGACCCAAATTCAAGCTTTGATGCTGGTGCCATACAATAGTGCATCCCCTACAGAATCTATAGGTTTGAGGCAGAGTTTGGACCACACAGGGGGTGGTGCCCAGGTAGCCACATTTGCAGCCTGGTGGCCAGCCTGGGATTGGGTCACCAGCCCTCAAATTCCTGCCCCAGGGAATCCCACACAGGAGGTTTGCACCCACGGGGTCYCTCCCATCCCATTCCCTGCCATGCAGCTTTGCAGGAAGGAGATGGAAATCCCTCCTAAGGAGAATTGGATCCCAGCCATTGTCCTTGAGGAGGTTGTGTGGTCACCAGCATGAGCCCAGCCTGGCCACACCATCCACGGGGAGGAAATGCCCCCAGCTGGGCAAACAGCACAGAGCTGCAGCCAAAATTCATCTCCACCACACCCAGGAGGGATCAGAATTTTAAAAGGTGTCATCCAGCTTCCGGGTAACTCCTTCAGTTCACTTYAATGTTTGGACTCGATCACCTGAGAGCTGCTTTCCCAACCTGAACAACTCCCTGATCTCCTGCAATCCCATACACCTCCTGTGTGCACCCCATAAGGAGCTCTGGCTCTGAAGTGACACAAGAAACCAAAACCAGAATAAACAGGTTCATTTTGGAGCTCATTGAGCTCTTTTCTGTTCATTCAGACCCACCAAACCCCAGACCAGTGAGCTCCATTTGCTAGCCARTCTCCTGGCAATACCAGGACTGCAGATTAGTGGAAACCCTCTCCCAAAAAAAGAAATTACTACATTCAGATCCCAAAAAAGAATTTCAGGTTCCTGCCATAATGTTATTTGCAAAGACACAAACTAGGATGCACACCAAATCATGGAAGGAGGAAAGGAAGTGAGCAAGACACAAAAGGAAGGCTTCACTGAAAATAAGGGAGGGGCTCATTAATTTATTCATCTGTAGAAGGTTTTTATGGGSTATCATGATCTGCTAAGACAAATTAAAGGGATGGAGTCTCCTTCATGGGGATATCCCAGAGCCTCTGGACATACTCCTGTGCCCTGGGATGGCCCTGCTGGAACAGGGAGGTGGCACCAGAGGACCCATTGTGGTCCCTTCCAGCCTGATCCACCCCATGATTCAGTGAAAAATCCTCTTATCCACTCCACACATGTTAAAGAGCAGACAGGGAACTTAAAACCCCTCCAGATACTACAAAAATTTTTAATCAACACTATTATTACTAGTATCTCACTTCACGGTCCAATACATCCAAATTTTCCATAACTCCCAGATGACAGAGRGTTCCCCATCTTTGCATCCTAGGTGACAAAGCCAAGAAGGAAAGATGAAGCAATCTGGAGGCCAACAGGATAATTGGAAAAGGAATTCTCTGTTCCATCTCCTGTGCAGCACTTCCCCAGCAGCTCCATCTCTGCACACACTTTTACGAGGCAGATATTTGACCTGTTACACCATGATACATAAAATAATAATAAGCAATGAGTGGGTGGGTGATCTCACCAGTGTCTTTAAACCTCCTGCAATGTGTGGGTTACAAGGTTTGAATCACACAGAAGTAGCACTGAATTTGCCTGCTGCTTCAAAGAAACTGTGGGAGAAGGAGTGGCCAGCTGGTGAGGAATAAAGGAAATTAATAAAACCTGAAACAAGAATGAGAGGAGCAGAATAGAAGCWATAATGAAAACAGAAAGCAGGAGTATCAATTGTATATAAAACATGTAGATGATGTTCACTCAAGCTTCTCACCATTTTCATCCTCAACAAATGCTTCCCATTTTTGGAGAAGATACATTGATAAATTTATGTGTTTGATCTTATTTGGAGAATGAAAGAACAGGTGACATTGATCCTTCCCATCACTGTTAACCAGAGCAACTCCCCTGCCACAGCTCCCACACCAGCACAAACCAGAGCAGAATCAACTTAAAGTTCACATTTAAAAAAAAAAAAAAAAAAAAAANCTACATTATCCAGAGCTCCAAGCAGCCAGGACTCACAGGACTGCCATGAGGCTGCAGGGCCAGGCCCTACATTTATGAATGAAATTGCTGCTTTTTTCCAAATGTAAGATCTGACACCATGGATGAGTGCCACCTTTTTTTTTTTTTTTTTTTGACATTTTCTTCTTTTTTATTTTTTTTTTTTTTTTTTTTTTTTTTTTTTTTTAACAAAACCCTTAGGAACATGAGTGTGCTGTATTTCTTCAATTCAATGCTGATATATCTGATTTCCCTCCAGGACAGACCAAACATTAAATAACACTGAACAGGCTGAGTGCGCAGCTAAAATACTTGCACTGAAAAGTTTTCATTCTCAGCTTATTTCCTAGTTTACAAAAGCTCTTATCAAAAAAGCTCTCTAAATTGGAATTAGTTAGTGATCCAGGTCTCTAAAGCCCAGGGACTGGAAGTGAAGATTTCTTAATTATACCAGCAGGGGCTTGATTTCTATTCTTAGTGCAGCTGGGTAATGTTGTTAGGTTCTTGCAGAGCTCTGTTTCTCACTGGCAGGGGCAGCCCCTGTTTTACTTTGACAAAATATAAAGCTGTTTAAATTAAAACATCTTCATGTATGTAGCAAAACATGCATGCTTCACATGCACACCCAACTCTTCAACAGAGCCCAGGAACTCATTAATAGGGAATCCAATCACCAGTCTCAGAGTTTTCACCCTAATAACTTCCATTTTTTATTATTTTTCTCCCAATGGGCATTTAAACACCTCCTTACCCTCTCCTTCCTTGGAGGAACCAATTGCTCAGATGTAAATTCACTTCCAAAAAAGGCTGAAACCAGCCCCAGAACAAACTTTTGGGATCAAGACCCAGATCATGAGCAGGATCACAAGATCCCCCAATGTCAAAAACATCCACTCACAGTGACTGTACAAACCACTTCCCTCCTGTGTTACAAATATGGGCCCAACCTAAAGAACCACCAAAGCCAGTCTTGTACTTCACACAGAATTAAAAGTTCTACTCCAAGACTGATATCACCACAAAATTTGCTCTAAAATCCTCAAAACACACCAATAAAACAACTCATTGAATAAAACATGGTGTGAAATATATCAATACAAGCCCACGGCTGCAGTTTAAGTGCATTGAGGGTAAGGGGTGGKGAAAAAAAGGCATATTAGTTTATCATAAGGCTCCTGGATAGAACCCAAAAAAGTGGGTTGAATCCCCAAGTAGGTCATATTTCTCTCATTAAAATACTTGACTCACACTCTGAAGATGTGTGGCAATGTTCTCTGAAGATAAATGAACTCTGGACTCAGAACAAGGTAGAGCTGTAATTATTAAAGCAACTATTTCAATCTCAATTTGACTGTTGCTGGTCACCTTTGTGAGAGGAGGATGGTAGCCAGTCTTGGTTTCTGTCTCTTTTTGGACCCCAAACACCCAAAAAACTCCTGCAGGACGAGTCAACTGCACATCACAAGGCAACTGGTGCTCACGTGAGATGCTATTTTTAAAAAAAGGCCCAGAAATTTTGCATCTTTGCCTTCATATCTGCTCAAAGTGTTTTATCAAAACCCAAAGCTTTCTTGCTTTGGGAAACKGTTCCCTCTTTGGTACCTTTTCTGCCAAAATCCAACTGTAACAACAAAAGTTTATAAACAATGAAAATTCCAGCTGCTTGACATCAGCGACGTGAAGCTTTCACTTCACACTGATACAAATATTTACCCTGAGCTCTGGCAAAGCTTTCCTTGCCCATGTCGCCCTTAATCATACATTTTTCCTTGACTGAGTTATGCTTTCCAGTACGTGATTCGCTCTGGTTTGCTTTTTAACACATCCCAGAGGCTTCGTCAAAATCAGCCATGTCATTTGGTGGCTGCCAAACTCGGCACTCAAAGGGACCTTGGCAAACAGCAAAAACGGGGTCTTTCTCTAACTTTCTCTAATAAATGTGTTTGTTCTTTGCTGACCACCATTTATTTCTCAGATSCCACACAGCCATAAAGCCATGAGCCAAGAGAGTGAGCAGAAACGCACTCGTTTTGCCTTTAATCTACTCCCTCGAGGCGATGCGCTGACTTCTCTTACAGACACCTCAGAGCTGAGAAGCTGCAAAGTATCGGTGACTCACTTTTTATTATTATTTACGAGACAGAAAGGGTATTATCAGCAGGAGCAATAATGAAAGATCACTTGGTTGCTGCTTTAATACTTGCAAAACTAAATATACAGGAGTCGAAACAAATAGAGCTCTACCTGAGCAAACAGGATCATCACAAACTATTCTGACAAATTATAATTAATCTTCCAAGAGAAGGGAAATTTGAGAGATTTCTCAGTTATGTTCACATAAAGCCGAGTGCAACAAGGAGGAAAATCTCATCTGCAACATCTAACACAAAGAAATTTATTTCAGACTATTGCTGAGAAGGGACCCAAATTTTAACCAATATATTTTTGTTACTCTCTCTTTTTATACCTCTCTACATCCCACTGAGAGAGGACAAAGAAAAGCAGCAAAGATGAATGATGCCGAAGAACTCTGGGCCCTGGGCAGAAGTTTTCTTATTATTTTTTTTTATTAATTAGATAAATCTTAAAGCCAAGYCTGTGCTTGGTATGCTACTAAAGGATGAACCAGCTCCCAACTCTTCCTGCAGGTGGATTAATCCTCCATGGGTACAGACAGAAAAGTGCACCTGAAACAGCTCCAAGCAACAATCACAGGTAGGTGGAAACTTATCAAAGTAAATCAGCCCCATTTTCAGGCTGCAAACCAAGAAGAGAAACCTGAAATCCACAGCAAATAGAAGTGATGGTCAAGACTGAAAATAAAAAAGTCCTGATCCACCTGAAAATTAATTCAGGTATCCCATACTTAGTTATTATCTCAATAAAATGTTGGGGCATAAATTTWARGATCCCAGTTAAGTGGTTAGAATTSTCATTGAAAGRCAAAACTAAAGTTTTTGTGTTTCATTYTCTTTTTTATTTTCTTTTTCTTTCTAGCTGAAGTTTGCTTACTACTAGTGTTTCATACCTAAAGCAAGAAACCTTAGAAAAATACTTTATGGTCCTAACAACTCTCTCTAGCTCAGGTCAAAACTAGGCCACAGATTCATAAATCTTAAGGTAACCTTTACATAAAAATTCAATATTTCAATTCCAAAACCATGATAATTTTAGYAATTTTGRTTTAATTAAGAMATTTTTSCTTCATTAAATATAWATTTGTGAGTTTTGGSRTCCTGGCATCCAGCACAGGTTACCMCCAAGGCTTTTGGAAGAAGTGGCAAAAGGGAAGAGCAATCTGGGATGACTTTTGTACGACAAACTGTTAAGCAAGTGGCAGATTCACACTTCAAGCTGGTCACTGCACATGAATTCAGCACAGCATCTGCASTGAATTTTCACCTCTGGCTGAAGGAGGAGAATCACTCAGGGTGGTCCCTTCTCTGGTCCCAGCATGGCAGGGATAGAGGAGAGCAATATTTGGGACATAATCACGTTAGAAAAAACCTGCCTGGAGAATTCAGAGGACAGATAAGAATCAGTGTCTCACGTTTTTTGTACCTGACATTAACATTACTCAGCTTCATTTTTAAAAGAGAAAATATTTTGGAGCTGCCCAGTGCATTCTGAATGTTTTGAAATCCTCCAGTAAAACCCCATTTAACGTCAAAGTCATTTAGAAGCTTCAAATCCTTCTATTTGCAATATATATTTGCATTTTAAAATTTTATTCCAAAATCACATTAGGGATATTAATGCAGTATGACAGGAGCCCAATAATTGCACATCTTGTGGCACTGTCAGCCTTACAGATATGTATTTTCATCACTTGAGTKTCTGGTTTCATGTGGAAATAAAAATATTTTGACCTGGTACTTGGGTGCCAGAATCCCCCTAAAGCAACTGAAAAAAAAAAAGAATCATCAGAAAGAGCTAAAATATAAAGAAGCTAACCGTGAAAAAACAGCAAAAAACACCCCAAAACACAGCAACCTAAGTCACTAGTTCATCTCACAGACACTGGTGATGTTTCCTTTACAAAACAAGGGATCTGTGTCTCATCTGGGCATTCCTAAACCTCTCCAAAGTCAGTGGCAATCAAAAGCTGCCTCTAGGAATTAATTTATTTAAATAAAAGGGAGAAATACAGACCTTGATTCAGCTGCCTGAACATGATTTTTGCATCCCCTRAATTGCAGGACATGGGAATATTGATGGAACACGTCACCMCCAGAAGASRCAGCAGGAGCTGCTCATTAAACAGRTATTTGTGGMCAAAATTTCCTCYRTTAACCACACTTCAACAGGCAGAATCCCTTTTTTTTGCCTCATTTGGGGCTGGAATTGGGTGACCCTCCAGGTCCTTCTCAACCCCAACCATTCCATGGTAACAGGGTCTCTGATGTCATTCGTGGTTAAGGACAGACAGGTAAAGCCCAACTCACGTGGCTCCCAAAAAAACCCCACAAAAAATGTCACAACAAGCTGACCTGACAAGAAAAGAAGAGTCTCACGTGACCTCACAGGTAAGTAACTCCTCTGGCTGATTAACTGACAAAAATGCACAATAACTGCAGCTTTCTGTGGAAAATGTACCACCAAAAATCCAAAGACAAAATTCCCATTCTCTCTTGCAAATTGCTGTTATTCCCAAAATTCATTCCATCACCAGTCACTGATTAGAGGGGAAAAAACACCAAAATGTAAGAAAGTGAACAAAACACACAAGTAGATCAAGTGATTTACTATTGAAATTCTTGAAATTGAATTTAAGTCACAAGTGAAATGCACATTTTGGACTGAAACCACTTGCTAATGCCTCCAAGATTCACTCCAGAGTCAAATGACCTTCAAGGCTTTTGATCACATTGAGGAAAATACCAAAACTCCGCTCAAATAATGTGTCTTCGTTGAATAATTTCCTTTTTTTTACATAGCACTTTCATTTACTGAAAGAAGTTCAGGTCAAAACAAATAAAGAGACCTTTATTTTACTCTTATTTTCTTACGAATTCTAAGAGTTTTTGTTGCTGCAATTAAAAAATTTCCAGAATTCCAAACCCAAATTTCACCATGGATTTCARTAACTGGTCTCAAGAATCTCCTGGAGCTTTATGGGACTGAGTAGAGGCAACAAATAACAAATACATGGATTTCTTCCAATGGCTTCTACATCTCTATATTCTATATTATTCCATAATCCTTTATCTCTCCATCAAATCTCATAAAGTCACCTATAAGTGTTTCCTGCCCCTTTACTGTCCCTCACCTTTTTCAAATTTTCGCAAAATAAGAATACAGAGGATGTTTATCTCCTTTATCTCCAAACATCCATTTGTTTTCCCTCTTGTGCTTCCAAGACTGCAAGAACTGAAATGAAAACCTGCAAATAAGTTGTTTTTCATTAAAAATGAGGTATTTTTCCCCAGTGATGTCATCAGTGAATTCTCTGTTGTAGCAGTTCTGTCATTCCCAGGTGGAAAGTCAGTAGAGGGAGCACAAGAGCACACAGAAAAATGTTAAAAAAGACTACCAAAAATTCTTTCCTAATATCCACCCATTATTATTATTGAGTTTTTATTTTTCCTTGAATATTCCTGCCTCACCAGGAAACAAATGCTTAAAAATTATATAAAGCAATCATGTTTGTTTTGAGAAAAAAGCCAGACCCAAACCGCCGAAATTTAGCAGTGTTGATGAAGAGCTGGAGAGCTCTGTCTCAAACAGAAAATCAAACAACTTTCTTAAAATAAGCGTCTTAATCATGATGCTGAGAAACTTCCTATTTTTGTAACTGCCACAAAGCACTTCTGGCCATGTTCAGWGCAGAACTTGCAATAAAGTGYAATAATCAGAGCAGAATTCATYAGGATCCATCAGAAAYKAGCAGCTCTGGMGAGACCTGGGACAAACTTCATTACRTAACTGAAGAGATGACAAAATGTGCTTGGGTTTGGACTCTGTAGTTAAACACCATTCTCAGTCCACATCCATCTCAAATCTGCTGAATTCGCAAAGTTTTTCACAAATTCCCCACGTCTTGTTGCCGGAAATCTCTGGACTCAAATGGTTCCAAGTTCACTCGAGCGATGTTTTTTTTTATCAAAACTATGGGAAATTCAATTATTTTTCATGGTTTTGGCTCAATGTCAACTACAACACTGCATTTCTGTTTGCGCTTCATTTCGACTTTTCCGTTTTATTTCAACCTCAAAGCATGATCAGGAGGACAAAGTCCTTCCTCATCCCACTGGATACAAATCCAGAGGAATTACACTGGTTTTACTTATTTTATTCCAGCATCACACCATTTTAAACGAAAAGTTCAATGTGCATTTCAAGGCTGATGGGGGRAAAAAAACTCAAACAACTCCACCAGGAATCCCTGCAAACCATRGAGCTGAACATTCCTCTCATTCCTGTGCACAAAACTTGGGTTTAGAAACCTCTACCAGMGGGCTGAGCACAGTTACAGGACTAGAGACTTGCAAGGTTATCTGCATTTTWAATTAATTTCAGAAAATTGTGCTCTTTAGTAATAAAATATTCTTTAATGACCCATAGTTCATTTGRAACAGTTTTAAAACAGTCAAATACMCCACTCTGGACGATTTCACCACAAAGTACAAAATTCAGCMAAAACAGAGTATCTTATTGTTTCATTTCTGCTTCCCATCCAAACCAAAATCACTGCAAAATAGAAAATATTAGTATTTTGTTTCTAATATTTTTGCAGGTATGGAGTGCTATGGTTTTGTAGAAGAAAGGAATGGAGACATAACGAAAAAAAAGAGAATTCAAAAAAGATCACAAAAATTTTTAGCTGATATGGTTGGTGTGCATTAAACTTCACCAGAGCTGCCCTACAAAGACATTTCCTTATTTCCTTCTGCACCAACACAGCTCACACCCAAAGCCCAGAGACAGATACTCCACRAATTAAAAGAAAACAGATCCATCCCTCCCAGTCTTTGCATCTTTGAGGAATTTTAAAGCCMCTAAAATTCCCAGCAAAACTTTTCTTCCTTCTGCTCTTGACAGACCGTCACAGAATCGAATTTTAAGGACCTAAACTCAAGGGTAGGTCTCATATTTAGGCTCGCCCTAACAGCCAGAAGAAAAGGAAAACAAGGAACTCCTGGAATATTTAAATACCAMATCCCAATTTAAATTTGGTATTTTCAAAGACTCTGCAGAGTGTCCCCCACAAYTGCAGAATTTTATGTATTGGCCATCTGGGGGCTGAACAGCTACCACAGGAGTGAGAAGCTGCCACGGAGAATTTTCAATAATCTTTTGAATCGAGTTCCTGCACTGCTCAGTCTGTCTCCATTCATGAATCATTTCCTTCTGCTGCCGAGCTCCCATCTCGTGTGATATTTYCTTGTCTGTATTCAAATATTTATTTGGATCCATCCAGAAAGGATGAACTTCCCGAGTGCCATCAGAGCTCGGTATTTCTCGCACTCATTTAAGGCAGGAACCCATTCTGAAAGGTCAGMGAGTATAAATTGTGTGTTTATTGGCTTTCAATCAGTTCTGCATCACATCTGTGAGGCTGGAAGTTGTCCTTCTGATAGTCAAGCTTTACAGAAATCAAATTTACATCATGTAAATTATAGATGAAATAAAAGAAATTAGGGTTAAATAGGAAATAAGGATAATAACATCAAGGTTGCTAACTTGAAACTCCTGTGAGCTTGATCATTATTTTCGCTTTCTAGTTGAGGTTTACTTCTACAAACATGAGGTGCACAAATRATTAATAATTAGAGGTAATTTCAATTTTTTTCCTAAGTCAAACAAGACACCAATACCTCTGAGAAATGGATTTTCTGAACTTTTTTCCAAAAAGTCCAAGATTTCAAAATCAGTACCCAGAAACTGAGACCCAAAGATTGATTTAAAATATCATTGTTTTATACAGGAAGTGGATAAATAGTTTACATATCAATCAGAGCCCTGACTGATAAATACTTCCTAAACTGTGGCTCACATCACTAAATGAAAAGAGAATATACTCTGCATATATGAGAATATACTCAGCATAATGAGTATTTCTGAGTTACAGGAGACTCTGGAAAAGCCCTAATTATAGAACAGATTTCAGTGGCATTTTATTTCAAAGAAGTTAGWATTAAACTGATAGCAGAAGCATTTGAAAATGCTAAACCAAGAACACCGAGGCATCATTGATTCAGGAACACAGAGCACCTTTGTGAAACACAGGAGAGATGATGGCACTAATAAAAGACACAGCTAATCTCACTTTATGGAGACTCAGAGGAATGCACAATGCTCTACCACTGTACTGGCAGGTAATCTACTGCCTCTTTAAATAAATCTAAATATTAGGTCTAGCCGGGATCAACCTGARAAAAATGCTAAAATGTGACTGCTAAAGTTAATACTTATTTAATACTTGCTTTTCTACAAGACTTAAAATGAAAAGGCTTTCCAACTATTATAAGATGTACAGTCTTAATCTACATTTCAATAAGATGTTTAAAGGCAAYGCTGAAACTGTCAAGGACCCTTTTTTAAGCCTGGGAGAGGCCGACAAAGGAGCGCTGACAGTTCCGTTTGCCGTGACACGGGTGCATTATTTTATCAAGAAAATGTTATTATGCCTGTATTCATCTCAGAACTGCTCTTTGCAGACTTTTCCAAACCCCCAGCTCTGTTTGGTGGCACGGATGCCACGGCACCATTTGAGGTGTCAGGAGCCTTTGCCATAAAGATGGATGGAGAGATCCATCATGTTTTACACAGAAACGGTAAAAATGAAACTGCAATGAAATTTCCATGATAGCCATAAATTGTAAAAGTCCTCTAAAATGTGTCTAAAATTCAACCTGTTGTTTTCCTCTAACAGCCAARCTATCACAGAGGGTTTTTAGAAGAGATTTTCATTGTGACAATTTCCGTATCTAATATCAACATTTATATATATTCACCCTTTATGCTAAATACGCTCTTTTGTATTTTTTACTTTTACATCTTTGTTGTAGGCATTATAAAAACAGCACAACAGGCACCTTGTTAAATTAACTCTTTCATTAATAACGTGGCTCCAGCTTGAAAATAACCCTTTTTATTCRTGTGTGAATGTATACATGCAGCCCATAAACAGTTTCTAATTAGTCACATGTGGGTTCCAACACAGACTTGTACGCCATAAACCAACACTGAAGTGTATAAGAAACTGTCAGTCAGATCAAAAGTCAATCCAAAATCATCCCATTTGCAGAGCCGAGATGCTGTCACAGTCAGTTAGCCCGAAATGTTTAAAACAGCGACCAAACTTTTATTCTAATTGAGCATGAGTTGAAAGGCTGCACACTTTGATGTCTTTGCTTTTATCATTTGTGTATAGCTAAAAACAGCAGGGTGGGGAGGATTTTTTTTCCTTAGTTTCTCTTAGAAATAGGAGACATTCCTTGGTATTGAAAATATACAGGTGGGCCAGGCTGTRTTTGTGGAGCCAACGTATGGTTTKCAAATCATGCGTGTAATCACTTACAGCACCACCACTCAGAAGTGCAATTAGAGGAGTTTCTCATTCCTATTTAACCTTTTCTTCCTGTCCATTGTTGGCCAAACCATTAAAAAAATTCATCTTCAGAGAATTATCTGCAACAATATCTTGCATCGAGAAACCCGAGGACTTGGGCAGCGTTGTGGTTTTCCAACCCTTCCATTCTCCAGGAGGAGAGGGCAGCAGAGCCTGCTTGCAGGGAATGTGTTTGAGCAGATGCCTACAATCTGAGAGYGTGTTCACAGAAACCTGAGAGGCAGCAATGAAAAGTCCAGGCCTAATCTTATTATAGAAACTCTGTTAGAGCAAGGGGAAGGCACACAGAGCGCCAGGAGGGCGGGAAGCAAAGGAACCTCACACTGCACAGCAGGAACAGCACCAACACCCCAAAATCAGGGTGTCCCGGACCCTTCTCTCTTTAATGAGACAGAAAAACCTTCTTAAGAAAAAAGAAACTTTTTCCTTTGGGTTCTTCTCCCAAACAGGACAGGACAAGAGGAAACAGCCTCAAAGTGGTGCCAGGGGAAGTTTTGATTAAATACTGGAAAAAATTTCTTGACTGCAGTGGTGGTCAGGCATTGGAACAGCTGCCCAGGGCAGTGGTGGAGTCCCCACCCCKGGAGGGATTTAAAAGCCRTGTGGATGTGGCACTYGGGGACAGRGGTYAGTGGTGGCYTTGCCAGTGCTGGGTTGAACTYGATGGTCTGAGAGGGCATTTTAAAACTGACTCATTCTGTGATTCCATGATTTATGGGGCCCCAGCAAGGAGGGCAGGAAAGGGATGGCAAGTAGACTCATCCTTCTCACATTACCCAAGGCCAACTGGTTTTAAGTTCTATAAAATAACAGCAATGGGACAGACCCACATCTCTGACAAGCTGGTTCTCCCTGTACTTTCCCCCAGCACTGACTGCTCTGCTGTAACCTCACATCCCTGATGAAGGGGTTGAAAATGTTGTTCCTGAGRACAGACATCCTCCTCCAATCTCTACGAAAGTTCTCACTCCCAAAAAGTCCTCCCCAAAATGGTTCAACATTACTTTAAACCCTCAGTCTTTCTCCCGAGACAGGAATTTATTGCAATCTGAAGAAAGCAGCTTCAGCACAGTTCTTAGTGACTGAAGGGAGAAATTTAAGAAGGAACCTCTAGGCTGTTTCTTGGCTTGGAATTGCAGCCTTCCATGCWAAGGCTCACACACRTTTTGTGCCAAAACTCACACGAGCMTATTTGTAACAAAATCATTATCAGAACCAACCCAGGCTGACAGAAAACAAAAATTTACCCAGTGCCACAAAAGGGAATAACAACTGGAGACTCCAGGGGAGTAACTGGGCCCAGACTGTCCTTAAGTCTCTGCAGAAGGCACTTGACAGMACAACAGATGAAAATTTCTAGACAGATATTACCATCAAGATCCTATGACCGGAGGGTCATCACCGAGACCAAGAAACTATTATGTTAGGGACTGTATGAAAACATGCTAAGGCACAAATTCCAGTTATCTAAAAACCAGATGGGAAAGGATTATGAGAAAATTATGACTTGCATTTTCCAGATGAAGAACAGAGGAAAAGCAGACCTATTTTGTTCTCACCTTTTTTTTCTTTTTCCTTTAAGGAATAGCATAACTTTGCTGCTTCCAACAAGAGATAAAGCAACCTCTGAGGGTTTGTCCAAAGACAGCTCAGAAATCTGTGGCAAAGGCTGAACTCTACACAGCCAGAGGTCCATTCATAACACCAGCCTAACTTCCATGGAGTGTAAGCCAAAAGGTGATTAGGGAGARTCTCCTCCAACATTTTTCACAATGAAGCAATGCCCAGTGGATTKTCTCCAGAAATAYCACATCAGGGCTTCKCCACGYTGAAGGTGCCACACAMACCGGGCTCGGGGTGGCAGTRGRGRARGCTGCCATTCCTAMCACTCAGCTTTGGTCTGAAATGCARAAAAGGCTGCAGRATTTGTGGRAAYAGGCCATCTAGCAGCCATTGCAGCCATCATTCCCCCTTTTACAACGTTACCTTTCAAACCACACTCGAGATCTTTGTTGCCACCCCGTACCCCCAGCACCAGGCACGATGAGAGCTGGGCGAGACACGGCACATGAACTCACCCTCTGACAGAAAGCGTGGATCAGAGGCACCTTGTGAGCCATCTGAGAATTGAAAAGGCCCCCAGGAGCTCCCTGCTCCTAGCTGGGAACACAGGAGAAACACACCGCACCTCATCAACACGCCCAGCTCCTCCGCGAGCCGTGCGCCAGCGAACGCGGCGTCAGCGATCAACCGTATTATTATCATTATTATCATTAATAATGCGGCTCCAGCATACAGAGGAGGTGAATTTGGGATGGATCCAGCATGTGAATAATGCAGTTTGAAAATGAAAAGCTCTGCTCAGGTGCCCAGAGAACACAGGCGTCGCTGTACAAACCCGACACACGGCATACAAAGGCGTGCAACTAACTAAAACCCAGCTCAGGTCATGAATAAGAACAATGCCATAATTCTCTACACTCTGGAGCATCTTTCAGAAATCATTCTGCATGCATTCCCTGGTAAATACAACATCCTTGCAAGACAGATGAGGAACAGTACCCTGGTTTTCAGGATGGGAAACAGAGGCAAAAATAATCCCACACTCCAACACCACTGGAAGATTATTGATGAGAATTCACAATGATCGTGCTATTTTAACTTTCTGTGGCATTTTAAGGTAGCCTTTAGAATAAATATTTCCTCAATTTCCCCATGAAGATCAACACCAAAGTCTCTTTCCCTTCCCTAAGCCATCAAAATTGTTGTACTGAATATCATAAACCCCTTCTTCCTTTATTTTTGTTGCCTTTTGTCACCTCCCCTTATCTGTGTCATTTTCTTTATCTACATAAAGCTACACGGGTAAAACTCTGTAGTATTTGTGATTAAACACATCTCAGTTCAAATCAAAACTTAAATTTATCATCACAAAGATTCTGGTAACATGGCATGAGCAACACAGAAAAATCACACAATTTTTTTGTCACAGTTAATTCCCTAAAAATAGGCAGAAATTCAGATTTCAACTAAAATGTTGACACAATGCTTCAGTGTTTGCTCCCCAAAATGAAAAAATACATTTTAGAAAACAGAATTTATATGTTACTACTGTCACAACATACACAGATCATCTTTATGCTGTGGCATGCTCAGGACCTGATTTTTAACTTGAGGCACCGCTGTAATACTTGAAGTATTTTCCAATTTTAAAAAAATCCAAGTATAAAAACAAGCAATTCACTTCCAGGCAAGAGTATCAATTGGGACATTCATCATCACAAAACCCCCTTCCTTACAACACTTCTTTTCTCTTGATAAGCCTTTCCTGGAGCACAAACAAAGTGCTGGAACTCCAGGGAAGTTCTGGTGTTTAACAACGATCCAAGATCGTGGAGGTGTGTGTTGTATTTTCCCAAGGTTGTCCCACACCTTCACATTCCCTCCACCTAACAACCAGCAGGCCAATATCCCCCTTTAACACTTAAATAATGTTGCTTTCCTTCTACTTAACCATTACTGGGGGATTTAAATGACTTCCAGACATAATTTTAATATTAACTGACTTTAGATTGAGGCCTCCACATACTTCACCCTTAATCTTTTTCCACTCTGCTGCTGATAATCTCAGCCCAATATAGAGCTGTACCTCTGCTAGGGAGAATCAGTGTTTCATTAACTCTGTTCAGGATGTCGTATGGAAACTATGAGATACAATTTCACCTGTTTTCAACACTGCTTGAAAAATGGTTTTAAAGAAAATTCCTCTAAAACTTGTAAYCTGTAGGTAAAYARTGGTTTAGTTATTCCACTGAGTTCYTGCCCTTAAGAAACACTAYTGATAAATACAAAACTWCTTTTTTTTACCTTGACCTAAATAAAGTAAAATTCTATTAGAAACTAGAGAATAAGAAACACTGCTAGATAGTGATTAAATCAGCAAAGAAACACCTTGAAGCTCTTTACTTTGTTGAAGCGATTTAGTCCCTCTCATACCAGCACAGGCTCTTATATTTATATTTTGACATCATTTTTTGTGGGCACAAGAAGCTCAGAACAAAAATTTAACACCATTGCATGTTTTATAAACATATTAAATAAAACCATTATGAGGCAAACACAAAAGTTTTTCCTCATTAATTGCCATAAAACCAAGGGGGATTTTTTTTTTCTACCTTTTTGTTGTGATAAGCCAAGGTATCCCAACCCCGTGGATTAATGATGTTAACCAATGGCCACTGACATCCCACTGCCACCCAAAATGTGTTTTCTCTATTAAAAAAATTGGCTGATTCTTTAACAGAAACATCATTCAGGAGTTGTACTCCCCTATCTTAAATCTTCAAGCATTCTGTCAGGCAGAAAGGGAGAGGAAAACATGTTTCCCCCTCCTCGCTTCTCACAGAGCTGATGAAAAGAAAAATGTTCCCAGTTTCGCTGTGCATTTTGCTGTAAATTTGTCACACATCTCTAATCATCACTACTAAATGTGGTTACCAGCTTCGGTGACAGTTTTGTTGGGAGGAAATCACAAGCCTTAAAAAAAAATAATAATAATAAAAATGTGTGCACATTTTGCTGGTTGTTTTTTTTTTTTTTTTTTTTGAAATCTGCCATCACTGCTACAAACACAGCTCCATGGGAGAAGGGGAACATGAAGAAACTACGGCAAGGAGGAGAAGGAGTAAATTTCCTTGTCCTTGCTGGAATAGTATGGTTAATTCTAAACTAAAAAGCCAGAGTGTAAGATCTGGAACAGGCACAGTTCTCTCTTTAACCCAATGTGAATATTCCAGAATATTAGTTCAGGAAAAAAATCGCAGCCTGACTCGGCATTGCTTTAAAGAGCACAGAAGGATTTGAGTCGGGCTTAAAACTCTTCCCATTCCACCCCTGCCATGGGCAGGGACATCTCCCACTGCCCCAGGGTGCTCCAAGCCCCAATTCCAGCCTGGCCTTGGGCACTGCCAGGGATCCAGGGATGGAATTCCATCCCAGTCCCTCCCAGGAAACAATTCCCAATTCCCAATATCCGACCCATCCCTGCCCTCTGGCAGTGTGACCCCATTCCCTGGGTCCTGTCCCTCCATCCCTTGGTCCCAGTCCCTCTCCAGCTCTCCTGGAGCCCCTTCAGGCCCCAAAAGGGGCTCTGAGCTCTCCCTGGATCCTTTTCCCTTCTCCACAGCTGAGAAGAGCTCTCAGCTCCAAGAGTTGACCTTTTCCAGAAGAACCCCTTTATTCTGGCAGTTGCACCCTCATCTTCTACCACAAATAGACACTGCTACTTCTATTTGGCAAAACTAAGGAAAAATCAGGATTCTGCAAGGTTTTCCAGCAGCTCCTTGAATTTAATTCATTTTTCCACTAAAGAGGTTGAGCACCCCAGTTCTCCCAGACTATCACCAGAGGAGAGGGGCTCCAGCCCTCACAGCACCTCTGGACAAACAAGAGCAGCTTCAAACCAGGATTTTAAAGCTGGTTTTTTTTTTTTTATTTCTTTTATTAATCATCTGAAAGAGAAAGAGCTTTGCAAAGGGGAAGCTCAAAAATTGCCATTTCAAGCTTTTTTTTGTTTTGTTTTCAAAGCATATTCGAGCCAGGACAAAAGGCAGAGAAGGAGAGCCTAAGAAGGGCTTTCAAGTAAAAAAGGGACAAGCGGGAGGGCAGAATTTTGGGGGAAGATTTCTGTGACATCCTGTACGTCCAGTCTCCAGGCAGAACGAGCCAAAATGCTGAACTCCATCAATGCCATTCTGGCTTCTGAATGAATGTGACAGTGAGAGACTGTGGGAAGCGACTTAACACAAATGGAAAATTTGCAAGTGAAGAACTATAATAATTGTCTCCCATAACAGCCAGATCAGGTTTCGAGGAGGTTTTTTCTTTGCTTTTTTTGTTGTGGGGTTGAGGGGTTTTGTTTTTTTTTTTTCCTTCCCCCATTCTGAGCTGGCACATTTTGTCCAGGATACTTCTGAGAATGACTAACGAATTGCTGCTGATAAATAAGTTGGGTCACGGCACAGAAAAACAGCAGCTCTGCTGTTCTATACACAGAAAATAATTCAGGTACAGAAAACACATTTTTAATTATTTCCACACCTGCAGCTGCTGCAAATCTAAAGTTTTCTGCTGAATTCTGTATAGTGCAGCTATAATTCCCCAGCTGGGAGGAGCAGCTCTTTCCCACCCCAGCCATGTGCCCCTCTATCACAGGCCTTTCCCATCCTTGTTTTAAGGGCAAAAGATAAAATTCAACCACCCCAGTAGAGAAACATTAAAAAAATAAATCAGTCAAATTTATGAATAAAATCACAAGTTCTGGATTTATCTTGCTGTTCCAGCCCAGGTTTAATTCCAACCACAATCCCTAACAACTGACCCAACTTTCAGGAAAAGGCAACAGAAAAAGCTGAAATTTTTCAGGTTCATGTGTTAACCTGGCTCATCACTAGAGGCTGACACTGTGCCAAAACCTTCCAAAACCTCCCCAAATTCCAACAACACAGCCCTGTGCCCCCTTCCCCAGCCAAAATTCGGCAACAGGAGCCCTTAAGACCACACACACAATTTAAAGGACTCAGATCTCCCACCATAAGCAGACACCACTGCATCTATTTGGCAAAACTAAGGAGAAACCAGGATTTTCCAGAAGCTCCTTGAACTGAATGCATTTTTCCATTAAACAATTAGTAGGAGCTAATGCTGAGACATACAAGCAAATTCCACAGCAATTAGAAAGCATATGTAATTATCAATATCAAATATAATATATAAAATAGCCTATGTATTTCATATATAGACATATTTCTGCATGGACACATAAATCTAATCTCATGGACATGTAAAGGTAGATAAAATTACACACATCCCTGGATGCTCGCAGGATTTTGTTTCCTCTACCTGAAGCAAACACCACCCAAGAATATATGAACATCAATATATCATATATAAAATATTCTCTATATTTCATATATGAACATATTTCTGTATGGACACACATAAATCTATTCTCATATACACATAAATGCAGATAAAATTACACACACTCCTGGATGCTTGCAAGAGGATTTTGTTACCTCCACCTGAAGCAAACCCACCCAAGCTCATATAAATATAAAATATCCTATATAAAATATCCTATATAAATACCCTATATATTTCATATATAGACATATTTCTGTATAGATACAGATAAATCTATCACATATATACAAAAATGTAGATAAAATTAAACACATCCCTGGCTGTTTGCAGGAAGATTTTGCTCCCCCTGACTGAAGCAAACACCACCCAAGCTCACATAAATATCAGTATAAAATATGAGATATAAGATATTCCCTATATTTCATATAGAAACATATTTCTGGATGGACACATATAAATCTATCACATGTACACATAAATGTAGATAAAATTAAACACATCCCTGGCTGTTTGCAGGAGGATTTTGCTCTCCCTGCCTGAAGCAAACCCCACCCGAGCACCTCAGGGTTCAGGCAGGATATTTCCATTTCCAAGGCTCTAAGTGTGTAGGTGTCTGCCCCCATCCCGTGTGCCCATCACTGGGGACAGCAGGTCCTTTCATCTCCTTAATGGACATCCCTCTCCGAATGGCTCTGGCCTACCTGACTATAATCCTTTAAATTTTAATTCACTTTACATTTAGCCGAGTCATAAATACCATTTAGGTACCAATATTCTGCTTTATGCAATCCCTAAGGTGGTGCTTTTATTTTAATGAAGCCATTTGCAACTTAAGAGGAAAAAAATATTCCATCTTTGATTGAATATATTTGTCAGTTTTATTCCCGACTGGCATTTTTATGTGAAAACTTGAATAAAACTAGGGGATAGCTGCTTACCAACTGGGATAAAAGTTTCAGTCTGTTTTTGCCTTCGAAATTAGCTGAATAAATGGTCTTTGAAATTCATTTTGAAAACATCAAAGTTAACCTCGGCCATAATCAAAAATAAAATCCAGAATTAAATTACATTACAAATGAAAAATTTCCTTGGTTGTTCGGTATTTTAGCAGAAATTACACAAGAGCAGATAACAGAACTTTCTATTAAAAATGTTACTTTCAGTATTACAGAAAACCAGCGACTTGCTGCACTTCCATAATTATATGAGCAACCAAATATTTGAAGTGTTCAAATACTATTTGTTTTCTCAGGTTTTATATTGTGTTTTTATCCAGTAAGTACCTGTCATTTCAGTGGGGGAGAACACGTGTTTAAGCAAATCCTTTTTTTTTCCTTTATGTGCTGATACAGAAAAAGAGAATTTAAGTGAAATCACATAACCCACAGCAAAGTCCCCAACGTGAATCTGCACAAAACCCTTGAGGGCCTCCCTGTAACAGAGTAAATGGGATTTTACTGCATTTTCACTATCACAGACCAAAATAAAAATGGAGCAACGTGGGATAGTGGAAGGTGACCCTGCCCATGGCAGGGGGTGGAATGGGATGAGCTTTAAAATCCCTTCCAACCCAAACATTCTGGGATTCCATCATCACTTCCAGTCATGTTTAGAACCATCCAAATAATTGATAAAAATTATTCCAAATAGAAATGTTGCCCCCCAGAAATTTTCATCGGGGAAAACACACTGAAACAACGCAGAATATGAAATTCTGCTTTTCAGTTCCCTTAAAATCTTAATTCATTGCTTCCTTCCACATCTCTTCACAAAAAGCCCAGCAGCTGAAAACGTTTTCCCAAAAAAGCTGTTGAAAAGTGTGCTGTCAGGAACACTCTTAAGGACAATTCCAGCTTTAGTTTTATCCTCATAAAATCTCACCAAGGCAGGTAAATGGTATTATGGCAGTTTAAACACAGCAAATTGCATCACAGATCCCACAAGGCAGAGCTGCCTGGCTCCTGCTGAAATCAGTCAGAGTTAAGCATTTGGAAATACCACAAATACTCAAAATTGTGCATAAAGCAGATCACAGCTCTCCAGGAATTGGGAAACGCTGCCTACCTCGAGGTGAGCACCACCTTAGTGAGGAAGAGCTATCCAGAATTAGATATTAAATCATAAACAATTATTCACATCAGCAGCTGTCTAATCCTTACCAAAAAAAATCTGTTATCTTAGGGATAAGAAACTTTTTTAACTGTTTTAAGTCTGTTTCATAAAAGTTATTACAACTTAAAGACAGGTTTGCTTGACCACTTAATAATTTCAATGAACTGGCTACTTTTTTTCCTGTTTATCTGGACACAAATGACAAACATTTGTGTCCCAACTAACTGTACAGCACGGATATTTTCATGATTACTGCCAAAAGCTGTACCTTCGATGTTTAAAAATGCACATTTGAAAATCTCTCCAGCCTTTCAGTTTCGTGTTAACCCACACCATCAGCCTCTCCTCTCTCAGGGAAAAGGCAATGCTGGGAAAACCCAGCACCCCCTGCTCAGCCAAAAGACGAAAAAAAAAAAAATTAGAATCACTTGATATCAATTTGCTGTAGAGTCTGAGTATCTGTCCCTGGAAATTGGAGAGGCTGGAATACCCTGCATGGGCCAGCACCAAGGCACTGTYTCCCTTTTTCCATCAACCATCCTGRTGGAAAGGAGCATTCATGGTAATTACCTGCTTCAGGAAACACCTAGGGAAATCTCTGGGACCAGCAGCAAAAATACGATTCCACCCACACTACCACATTTGGTTTGATTCACAGCTCCTCAAGTCAGTGGGAAAAAATGCAATTAATGTCCAACTAATTGATGGATTGGGTCAGCACTCCAGTTTTCTGCATGTTCAGATGTCTGGCTTTTCCTACTCGGCCAAAAGATGGGAAAAGTTTGGTTTTAATTAATAGAATGTTAATGAGCGGTGCCAAACTCACAGGAACAAAAGAAAATGTGATGGAAATAGGATTTAGGTCGTGAAGAGTCCCAAAAGGGCTCAGCTCCAAGGAGGAGGAGCAGAAGGGCTCTGCACCCAGGGCAATGTGGGTTTGTGGTCAGACCCAGGGCTATCCCTGCTGGAGCTGCTGTCCAAGATTTACAGCGAGCACAAAAACTCTCCAGCGAAGGGATTTAGGTCAGTATTTACATATTTGTCCAGTGACATTATGGGTGCTGTCAGCTAATGCAACAAATGCATTTGTTGTTTTGATTGTTGATGTTTTGGTTGCTCAGGGTTTTAGCTGTGTTTAGATTTTCGGTATCCAGCAATGCATATAGTCGGGGTGAGGGCAAAGGCAAGGTCACAGCACTGACAGATTCATCTCAGACCTTGAAGAGCTGCTGGATGCTCTCGAGGCACTTCTTTCACCCACAGATGAGCTCAGGAAGAGTTTCTCTCATCACCAGAAAGAGTCAAAACTCTCATCGAGCAAATATTATCAGGCAGAGAGAGCAGACAGGTTTTGTCTGGTGTAAATCTTGATTTAAGGACTAAGGCAGGAATAGCAGACAGCCCCAGGAAAACTGAAATGTTCCTGCTTGTTCATATGAGTCAAAACAACAACCAAATAAAAGTATTTGAGTCATTATCAGCGTTCAACGCTGATTTTTCTTCTTTTTTTATTACGTGTTTTCCTCTGCTACAAACCAGAGTTATAGATCTGGCTGATTTCCTATAAAACACAGAAAATCCCAAGATTTTCTAGAGGACACAAGCATGGTTAATTATCCCTATTTTATGGGCAGAATGACTCACAGCCAGGGTGACCTGAAATGGTCCCACCTGGCAGAGGTCAGATATTGTCACCTCAGGACCAGGTCAGCACTTCAGGCTGCCCCCATCTCAAACAACCATTATCAGATTTATATGCAGCTTTACAGCCATGGTTATAAGAGTAGATGGTGGAATACAGGACTCTGGTCTAGCTTTAAATATCATTTTATCTTGGCAGCACCACTTATTTGTCCTTAGACCAGGTTTAAGTCAAAAACAGATCACACACATCAGTGCCAGGTACTGAAATGACCCATTCTTGAAAAAGAAATTAAATTAAAATGTAAAGACACAGCTAAACCCCAACAAATACTGGGTTGTTTGGTTGTTTTGTTTTTTTTTTTCCATTGAAGGTAGGTTTGATAAATACCTCCCAAGCCATCTTTTCACCAACAAGCACCCTCAGAAAACAGTATTTCCAGTAAAAGGGTCACCCAGGTCCATCCCATCCCAGGGACTTCATGCAATTCCCCATTGGAAATCAGGATTCAGGTTAAGCACAGCAGGTTTTTGCTCTTTATGGCTTCATGGATGTTCAGATAACTAAATATGGACCAGAGCAGGTTTTGTAAAGGGTAAATCAATGTTTTGAAATCTGATCAAGCAATGAGCACAACCAGCAAGACCTGAAACCATTCTGAGATCCACAGATCCACAGCTACCCTCATCAAATCTTTATATTATTTTATAACACTATTTTCTCAAACTTTTCCGTCCTATTTTTATCCCAATCAATCTCTTTYATTGTACTGATTCATGACCCCCTTYGTTCTTTTTRYTGCTGCTAGGGATTTCATTTTAACCTCTCCTGAACTCACATTTTGTTTCAGGCTATCTGCAACTTATTTTAACCCAAGATCTCCGTCCAAGTGGTGCTCCACTTGTGTTTCTGATGTTTACAGTGGCAGAGTTCAAGGACAGAAGTAAATTTTGTTAAATTTTCTAATCACAGACCATCGCAGCACTCACCCTCCATGTGCTAAAATAGTGCAGGAATTTAGGCTGGAATGAAACATTTCAGGCCCCAAGGCACTAAACCACTGTGTGACAAGTGGGGTGTCAATAATTATCAGGGAAACCCATTTGATGCTGTACAAGAGGAGATCTTCATACTTCGAGGTGCTGAGAGAGTAAGGAGGTTCCACAGAGAAGAACACAACAGGAAAGTTGTATTTTTAACTTTTTAGAGAGACATTTTCACCCTCCAAATTAACAATCTCAAACCCCAACACACAAAGGAGCACCACCACATTTCTCCTATTCTTCCCAGAGCAATGCTGTCCATAATTAGTGCAAAAATTGGTATATTTGGCAATTTCAGTGCCAGAATAAAGATTTCCTGAAGGGTGTCAGATTGAGGTTGGGCTGTTTGTGACACTTCATAACAAAGTGAGACAAACAAAGCAAAAGTCATCCCCAAAGTCTACTTTATCTGCTCCCCACAAAATCAACTCAGTGTGTCTGAGTGCACAGGAACACGAGTGCCACATCACCTGCCACTTGTTCAGAAAGCAAGAAAATGTGGGAGAAATCCACACTCAGAAACTCAGTCACATCAAATTTTAACAAACATCTCCATTTCTGCCTCCACCAGACTTCCCCTGACACGACACCTCGCATTTTAGAAAAAAGTAAAAACCAAAAAGGAAATAAGAACTTCAGGTGGATCTGTCCAAAAGCAGACAAATGCTCTGATTTTGTGGAGATAAAGGATTACAGAGCTGGCATTTACTCTGCCTGGTTGGTTTTCACTCATTTCCTTACACCAGCCCACCTGATGGCCCATCCCCTGTCATTCCCACCAAGGCAGGAACCTGCAGACATCCACACCAGTCTGACCTTGGCTTTATTCAGGATTTTAAGGCAATCTGAGCAAAGGTAAATTCACACACCGAGAGCTGAGACACACAAAGTTACCACAAACTGAAAAACTCCAAAGTGTCTGAAAAACTCCTTTCTCTGAAAAGAGGAGAGCATCTGCTCTGCCTGATCTGCAAGGGCTTGGACCACCTCAAAAAAAGGGTGAACCAAGTTAGATTAGACTTCCTCCTTT
>NW_026623804.1:390567-418600 GCF_030028575.1 Malurus melanocephalus | reverse complement strand
CAGGGTTAGGTTGGGTATCAGAAAAGGTTTTTCACCCAAAGGGTGGTCGTGCACTGAAGCGGCTCCCCAGGGAGCGTTTGAAGAACACTCTGTGGCACTCGCTGTGACTGTCGCGGTGTCCCGAGCTGTATCAGTGAGCTGTATCAGCGAGCTGTACCAGCGGCACCCCGCGGTCCCGCCCTCACTCCGCTGTTCGGTGGCGCTGCTGTCCGCCCGCCCCGCCGGCAGTTCGCGCATGCGCGAGCGCGAGCCCCGTGCGGCAGGCAGTCACGTGAGGCGGGCGGCGGATGTGGTTCCGCCTGAGCGCGGGCGCGCAGCGCAGCGGGGCCCCTGGCGCGGCTCTTCCCGCGGCCCCGACAGCGGCTCCGACAGCGGCCCGGCCCCGCTCCCGCTCCTGCTCCTGCTCCTGCCCCTGCCCCTGCCAGGTACGGTGCGGAGGGGCGGCAGCGCCGGCCCGGGTGCCTGGAGCCGCGGCCAGGCCGTGCGGGACGGGCGCGGGAGAGGCGAGGCCGCGGCCCGGTCGCAGGTGCGCAGGGGCGGCCGGATCAGCGCTGTGGCCTGGCCGGGGCGGGGATGGCGGGCAGGGACCGGGCAGCTCCTCGGCCCCGCTCCGCCGAGCCTGCGGCTCTCCCGCGCCGCTCCCACCGTACAGGGAAGAGCTGTGAACGCGTAAATCTCCGCGGGGAAAATCCATGGCCCTGCCCCGCRGGATTGCTCACAGAGCGGCTGTTCCGCTGGAGGCGTAGCGAACGCGCAGCACAGAGCCGTGTCGCGGAAGTCAGTGTTGCTTTCTAGTGCCTTTTGTCTTAGTTCCTCCTGATTTCCTGCTAGCAATGCAATACACTAAAGAGTGGTTGATTATTTCTGTGGACTTGTATGCATTTTTAAGTCTCACAAAGGAACATCTAGGCAGAGTAGAAATTCTTTGGGATTGTTTTGAGAAACTAGTGYTTATCTTTAAATGAATCTGAGTGGTGCAGAAATACACTCTTCTGTTGCTCTGGATGTAGAGTTTAAAGTAGTATCCTTGATAGGAAAGTAARAGTCTTTACAGAAGTTTTCTCAACTGATTTCTCCATGCTTTCATGCTTAGAGAAGGAAAAAAAAGGAGGCAAACAATTGACTTGTTGATGAAAGGTCTTGCATTGCCTCATTTTGCAAACTTGCAAGTGATAAAGTATCGAGGTCCAGCTTCAGGTTTGGGAAATGGGTCCTGGGTTTATGGCTAGTCTGGCCACGTTCTAAAAAACACTGGAATTATGGAAACATTTAGAAATTGCAGTGAGCTGCATCATGKGGGTTTGCGTACCTGGCTTGTTGTAAAATCAAATATGAAAATTACTCTTAGAAGCACCTCTTTAATGCCTAGAACCTGGAATTAACTTGACATTCAGTTAATGTTTCTGTTGACACAGTGGGGTGAAATGTTGGGGGAAAAAAGTAGGCTAAGTTTGTTTTGAAGTTGATTTTGACTTTTGAAGCTGCACCAGCTTTCTTTGCCTGTCAGGTACATTGTCCACTGAAAATGCCTGACATGGCAATTGTCTTGCAAAGTTAAATTTTCTATTTAAAATGCAGAGGTGCTGGTAAAGGATTGAATGTAGGTCTTTGTATTGGATAGGCAGATGTGACCATGGAAATGTCTGACTTGTATTTATTTGTGTGTTTGCTGAGAACTCAGGTGAAAACCTAAATAATGATTTTTGCAAGCAGCCTTTAACTTCATGAATAAAATGATGTCATGCTCTCTGTTATCCTTCAGTCACACCCCCTGCCACCATTCCCTTTTTTTTAAGTATTTGGGACAGACCCGAGTCTCTGTTTAGCTGTACTGTAAATTTTTATAAAGGGCAATTTTTAATAGGCTTCTTACCACTGTTGTACTTGATGTTCCAGAACTTACCAGCTAAGCTAGCTTGGTACTTATGAGAGAACCCTGAAAATTACCTTTTTTTTAGGAAAAAGGATGAAAACACTGGTGTTTCACYTCTGGTGCAAGCAGTGATATTCTTCAGATGCAAACTTAAGTAGGTTTAACCTGCTGTCCTGGAATGGAAATCTGTTCATTAGCTGTTGTGAAAGAGCAGTGGGTTTGAGTGATGTGTTCCCTTTCCGTATAACTTGCCTGTTGAAATACTTAAAAATATAAAAGGCAYTGTGGAGTACCGAAGTCCAGTGGCTCCAGGGAGAGAGCAGAACCTCCTGGCAACCCTGCATCCAGATATTCTGTGATGTGTTGAAGTTTCTGACTTCCAATTCTTTCAGCAAAATGGAAAATAATGAGCAATGGAGAGTAAGATCAAACTTTTTGAGTTTGCTATGAAGTGTGCTAGGATCAGGTTGAAATTGTTTGCCTTTTCTTCTATGTGACTGATAAATTCTTGCATTATTACAATTTAATACAGTTTTCAAATTTATATTTTAGATTTACAGCTGAATTAAAAAGGCTTTAGCATATTAAAATCAGATGTCAGTACTGCAAGACGATTCTAAACTCAGCTTTTTTTTTCTGTATGAACAGAAGTAGATACTTTTTTGCCTGCTTGAAAGAATTTATATTAGTTGGTGTAAAATAACTCTAAAGTCATCACTTTTCCAACTTTGAGAAGACTRCCCTTCCTTCTTAATTCCTCCTTCTTGTAGTTGACAAATAATAGTGCTTTTATAGGTGAGACTTGAAGTCAAAACATCCAAAATAGCTACTTAGCCTCCATGTTAAATAGGATGCTGAAAGCCTAAATTCAGTCTTATCTGAAGTTGAACTCCAAGCTTGCATTGTAAGTTGTTTTCAGTTGTCCTTTGTGTACTTAGCAAATGATTGCTTTTAATCTTCCTTAATCAGAAGTTGTTACTACTGATTAAAATGTCATCTTCTCACTGAACAAATATTTAAAACTCACTGTTGCAGTCAGCAGGCTGGTAGCCAGGAGTATCCATCCCTTGTGTGCTGAGAGCATCATTGGCTTGGTGAGAGGCAGGACTTGTTCCCAAACAGTGCTTTAGTCAGGAAGGACAAACAGGAGGAGGGGGAGCTGATGGCACTCGCTGGGGCAGCTTCTTCACGTTGCTGAAGAGGACAATTCTTGTGCAGGTGCTGAGTGACTCAAACAAGGAGAGTCTGACCCTTAAGAGGAWCTAGGTTGCTACCTTCTAGAAATTTAATTTACATTTTCTGGATGAGGAAAGAAGGGAAATGTCAGTAAAACAGGCTTGGGATCATTACCATTTAATTTGTAGTACTGCAGTTTCACAAAAAGATCACTTAATTTTTCTTTATTAATCAGCTTGTATAGCRTAGCTTTAAGTATTGCAGGACCCTTTAAAATCAGGTCAGAAGAGAAATTTGGATTTGTCAAGGAAGGAAAGCTGATCCTACAGAACAGTGTTTGTTATTTTGTTTTTAGCCATGTAAAAAAAATATATATCTCTGGGTTAAGAAACAGTATTGGTTGCATTCAAACTTTTTACTTTCTGGTATTCTGTGTTGATTGCTTCTTTGCAAAATACCATGGTTTCTTGTTTCGATTAGTGTTGGTTTTCTTAACAACTTCATTGATAAGTTTGCCTGTTTTTTCCAATCTTTAGAGCCAACACAGCMAAGAGCTTCAGCTGGTTTGGACTTTTATGTCAGCAGAATGGTTTATCATGTYCCATTATTGGGGATTCCTTGTTGCTGGTGATGGGTGAGCCTGAAAAAATACAGCTTTACTTGCATATCACAGGGTGAGTTCTCTGAAARCACTTTCTTAAACAGTTATCTTTAAAGTGTTTGGATTGTTTGGGGGGTTTTATTTTTAAGTGGGTTGTATTTAAAAAAATTAATCTGGATTTTTTTCCTCAAAATACACACTTATTTACTGTCTCCTATAGAATCTAGAGACATGTCATGTTTCTTACATTTTGGAGTGAATCATGAATGAATTTTGGTGTAATCATGAATGATAGATCAGGTTGCTCAAGGCCTTCACTTTAACTGAGAGGTCTGCTTAACTGTATGAAATCTTTTCCAACCTAAATTGTTGTATTATAAACCATTCCATAAGCAGTTTTGTCTGGAAAAAAAAAGTAAAATGAAAACAAACAAAAAACTTTTCCCTGTGTTGTTTGGTTTTTATTCTGCATAAWCCCTCAATCTGATGTTACTTAAAGGATGTGTTTCAGGTATGGGAATTACACAGTATTGAACCAACATCTTCTGTTATGTTTCTGCAGCTCCTCTTTAGCCCATTGTGCTGAAGACCAGAGGTTCTGGCTGATCAGGAGTCTCTGTTAGCAAWTCAAGTTGGCTGGAGAATGGAAGGGGTTGAATTTAAGGAAGAGTGGCAAGATGAAGATTTTCCAAGGTTTTGAATCCTTTTTTAAAGTAATTCAGATCAAACACATAACATCAGCAATAAGCTACCTTTCTGTGTACCTGGTGCACTAATACTCAGTAATAATCRTGAAGTGATTTCCATTAATATAGCAGTTTTGAAAAGGTTTTGTGGCATATTTCTTCAGGATTGCCACTGTTGAAGTTTCCAGTGTTTTCTGAAGTGAAGATTTGTAAGCTTGGCTTTGTTTATTTTCAGTGATAATATTTTGCAACTACATTGTTTGCATATTAGTGCCAGTGTCTCATGGCCCAAATACTTCATTAAGCAAAATTTCTGAGGAAAATCTTTAACAGCTTAAGCTGCTACTGGTGCTTGGGCYTGCAAAGAAACTAAATTAGCTGACCTTGGAGGCATTCTATGATWACATAACTAAACTACTTCTGTAATTTATTTGAAGTCAAATTTTGTCAAGCAAGCATATGACAAGTTTTTTTAAGGATGACGCACTGGTAGTAGTCAGTGTTTTGGTATTTGTCACAGGAAGGGATGGTCACCTGAATGCTGTAAAGGAATTTTCTGGTGCTTTGGTGTTTTGTTTACTGAAGGTTTGAACTTAGGCTATAAGTAAAGTTAGTTCGGTACTATCCCGCAATGGGTTTTTTTTAGCAGGGTGTAAGTGTAAATATGTGCCATCAAAAAAAAGTAAAAGCAGTTTTGTAACAGTAATTTCTACTTTGTGTCCCAGGCCCCTGCCAGAGGATGATCCTGTTGAGTCTGATAGCTTGGCTGCAGCTGGAACAGAAAGTGAAGCTGGTAAGAACATTCCACTCCAGTCAAGCTGACTGCTTTAAACCTCCTTGGGGTGGGATGGGAGTGTTTTGGTTTATTTTTTTGTTTGGTTGGTTTTTTTGGGGTTTTTTTACTTTTTTAATTTTGTCTGACTGCTTTACTTTTGGGGCATTTCCTTTTCTGAATTGGTAATCTGATTTTATTCCCRGCTTTCAACTGCTGTCTAGATAATGGAAAGATTTGCTTTGTGCCTTGAAGCATTCCATGTATTCACAGAACAGATTCTTTAATTTTCTGTCCTCACTCTTGTATTTTTTCTCTTTTTTTCAACATGTACATTATTTTCTAGTTGCTCAAAGATGGTTATGATGTTACCGAAGCCTGAGAAAAACAAGTGCTAGGGTCATGAATCAGTGGTATTATTTGCAAGGTTTATTCAGTGTAATATCTGTTCCTGGACACTGGGATGCAGCAGGCAGGGGTAGTGTCTGAGGTGGTGGCAGCTCTTCAGGTTTTTCTTCTGTTGGGATTGTGGTTGGTGGCTGCCACCCTGGTCATCCTGGGACTGTGCAGTTGGTAACTTGAGAACCTTTACCTGCCATCCTGGTCATCCTGGGACTGTGCAGTTGGTAACTTGAGAACCTTTACCTGCCACCCTGGTCATCCTGGCTGTGTGCAGTTGGTAACTTCAGAACCTTTACCTGCCACCCTGGTCATCGTGGGTGTGTGCAGCTGGTAACTTGAGAACCTTTACCTGCTACTCTTTTCGTCCCTTGTTCAAGTCTCACTCCAAAGATAGCTTGTTTAAATTATGGGCATTCATTTATAATGCATTATGAGAAAGAACTGTGCTGTTTTGTCTTGGTAATAGGCTAACCTAAATTTGCTTGAGCTYTGAAAATAAATCATTTTGCTTTCTTTAGATACAGAAGGCAATGGAACCAAATTGAGGAAGAAACTAATGGCTCCAGACATTAGTTTRACTTTGGATCCCAGTGAGGAATCTGTTTTGTCTGATGACTTGGATGAGAGTGGAGAGATTGATTTGGATGATCTAGATACTCCTTCAGAAAACAGCAATGAATTTGAGTGGGAAGGTGAGTATTTTGGTCGTTTTGTCTGATGCTCTAAAATATTTTCTTATGTGCAGGTTGACTGTTCCTCTAGTAAATCACTGTGGCTCAGTATTACAAGAGGAGAAATACAAAGGGAGTGATYAGCTTAGAACCTTCAAATAGGTGCAGATAGGAAGTCAAATAGGACTTCTTAAAGAGCAAATCAAACCTCATCTSATTAGTAAACAGGCAAACAGTTAACAGCTCTAACTGCAGATAAACTTAGGTGAAGATCATCYGTATATGCATCTGTAAGACTTGAAGTTATGRAAAWYCYYYTYTTTTYMRGRARKTTTTWARGRMCMMCCYWWKGAAAAAAGTAYCCAAGGTGTTTTACATGTGTTAGAAATGAGTTTTAAATGGAGGGAGCTAAACAAAGGGATATTGGTTAGCTACTCAGAACATGATGAATTGGAATTTAAGGAGSACTGAATGGTATTCTTAAAAATACTAAGCAACACCTGATCTCAAATCTTCCTGTGGTGAGAATGGCAAAAGCTCAGTAGCCTTAGAGTTTGCACATTTCCAGATTGACTGGAAGCAGTAGAAGAGCCTCTATTTTGTGTCAAGGAATTCTGAAATTACTTCATGGGAAGTTAATTTAGCTATAGCCACACTAGTAATGATCTCAATTTTAAGACATTAATAGGTGTTCTATCTTATAGGCAAAATCTGAAAATTCTAACCAATTTTATTTGAGATAAATGTTCTGTGTAGGAGTTAAAGCACAAATTTTAAACTTGGAGTTTAAGGATGCTTTAAGGTCCTTTTATGGAAGCAAAGAGCTGTTGTATTGGGCAAATTGTTGGAGTCTCTAACATCTGAAAACTTCATGGTTTAGCAATATCTGTAACAAGTAAACATGTAAACTCAATTATTATTTTCTTATTCTGAAAATAATTTTAATTCCTGAATTAAAAAAAGTTCTCTTTTCAGTGTTATGTTTGAAACACTACCTGTGAAGAAGAAACACTCTTTAAAATAAGAGAATACATTTGTTTTTTTAAATTGCTAAAGGCATATTGCAGGTGAAGATTTCTTAACAGAGACTGTGTGTTTACTTTTGTAAAAGGATTTTCATTGTTTTAATGGAGAAGAGTTGGTATTTAGGGTTAGTTTTGCAATGATGMAAAGGAAATGTTCTGCATGTTTGTRTCTTGTTTTTAAAAGTGGCTGAAAAGGGTTTCTGTCTTTTCTTCCTTTAATGCTGCTGCCTTCATTTTCCTGGAAGGATAGTTTCAATTAACAGCTTTGTCTTGGGAACAGACAACTAACTTGCAGTAGATTTTTCTCGCTTTTGGTAAGGTCCATGCAACAAAGTCAAGAATCATAATTTCTTTGGAGCAAATTGTCCTACAGATTGCTGTCAGCATAAATTTCATATATTTTGATTGCACACATGTGAATTAGATTTAATTTTCACTAGATTTGCCTGCATGTCTGCTTGCAAGGTACCTCAATGTTTTAAATCATGCTTCATGTAAATCTGTGATCAAGCAATCTCTAATTCTCATTGAAGTTAACCACTTTGTCTATTTTGGTGAAATTCATTGAAGTCTGTGATCTGAAAGCCTACAATTAATTAGGCTTCCTCCATAAATGGAAATTTTTCACATATTGTAATAGAGAAAATTCCAGTCAACAGATAACTGCCAACATGAATATGTTGATAAAATATCCAGGACATCAACTGGTGTGTGTGACTGGCTGAAGAATACCAAAATAGRTCAGATAGCAAAGTGGTTAACTTGTGTTGTAACTGATTGTCACTATGCATGGTATTCATAATGGGTCTTTAACATGTTCTRATTTTGGCAGATGATCTTCCAAAACCAAAAACTACTGATGTCATTAGGAAAGGATCACTGGCTGAATACTCTGTGGCAGAGGAGAAGGACGATGGGCGACGCTGGCGAATGTTTAGGATTGGAGAACAGGACCATAGGGTGGACATGAAGGCAATCGAACCATATAAAAAAGTTATCAGTCATGGTGGTAAGGACTGCTGACATGCTATGGGGAACTGTGGAGCAACTACTTCTTTAAACTGAGTTGGGGAGGCAGAGGAAGAGCTTTGGGCATAGAGACTTGTGGTGATTCCTTTGTTGCACTGTTAAGACACGGTTGATGTAATAATTTTTTCTCTATCAAACTGAATTTTCCAAATTTAGTACACTTGGTCACATGTACTAAAATGTACCTATCTAATAAGATGTATTTACCTTTTCCTGCAGTGTCAGTGCTATCTAATTTTTTGGTTTTAAGAGTGTTGAAAGCATAGATCTACTAATGCAGAAATCAATTCATGACTCCTTCCAACAGTCTGTAAAGTTTATTCTGGAAGAAAAGTTGACTAAACTTTAATAACAAGAGGTTATTAAATATACTGAGGTTCTATACTGAAATGTTAGTTATAGGTACAGTGTTTGATTGACATCAGCTTCAGCTGCTGCTTTAGAAGTAGACAAACTTGGAAAAGAAAGCTTGAGGTTTTCTCTACCTGTATGAATGTGTCCGTGTGGATGTTTGTAAATCTTTGAGGTAATTAATGAAAAGGCTTAGTTAATGTGCTTGACTTCGTGTAAATGGAGTCAGTGTWTTGTCACCTTTGTCACTACTGCTGTTTATTTCTTTGTTTTTAGGTTATTATGGTGATGGGTTAAATGCCATTGTTGTGTTTGCTGTTTGCTTCATGCCTGAGAGCAGCCAGCCTAACTACAGATACCTAATGGACAATCTATTTAAGTAAGTCATCATCTGCTTTTCTGCTTCTTTGTTACTTTAATATATTTGATCACTTCTAGGAATTACTTTTGAATGAAGACTGTGGATATTAAAGTTTTCTTTGCTTGTCTCTCCAGGTATGTAATTGGCACTTTAGAGCTGTTAGTAGCAGAAAACTATATGATTGTTTACCTGAATGGTGCAACAACACGGAGAAAAATGCCAAGTTTAGGCTGGCTTAGGAAATGTTACCAGCAAATTGATAGAAGGTAAGAAGTTCTKCAGTGTTTTCTTCAGAGATAGACATATTTAGGAAAAACAGCTGTTTAATGTGGTGTCTGGTCCCTTCTGGTTAAGATTTGATGAGGGAAATTGGTGTATTGAAAACCTCTTTGTAAACTGGACAATGTGGGATGATGCTACAAACATGCTTGGGTAGTGTTGTGTGGTGGATTTTTTTGGTTGGTTGGGGGTTTTGTGTATGCCTTTTGTTACTATTGTTCTCAGGGTCTGTTTTTAGTGAAAATAGTATTCTTGGAATACTGAATACTTTTATCCACTTCATCATTAGTTGTGTGAAAAGATTCAAAGAAGCTTCTCCTTGGAATGTTATTTCCTTGTCTAATTTATACTGAATCGTAACTTTTGATTTTACAGTTGTGTAGTATTTTTCTTCTGATAGAGGTTGACTTCTAATAATGCGATGTCAGAATACTATGTTTATGTACTTGTGCTTCTAAAATCATACTTCTTATATATTCAAAACCYCCTTGTCATGCTGCCTTTTTGTCTAGTAATTGTGTCCATGGTTTAAATCTTTCAGATTAAGGAAAAATCTGAAATCACTGATCATAGTTCATCCTTCCTGGTTCATCAGAACACTCCTGGCCATCACAAAGCCTTTTATTAGGTAATACTCCAGAAGTTTTTTCTTAAATCATTTTTACAACTGTTTGCTTTGAACTTAAAAGACTGTTTTAATATTGACCTAGTGAAAAACATTCARGTTGTAACTGTACCCTGCATTTGTTCTTCCACAGCTCAAAATTCAGCCAAAAAATTAGGTATGTCTTTACCCTGGCAGAACTAGCTGAACTCATCCCCATGGAATACGTTGGCATCCCAGAATGCATAAAACAGTACGTTTTACTATTCCAACATCTTCTACATTGATCATGGTTTAGGACTGGTTTGGTTTGAGTGTAACACTTGGCATTTAATGACTTCAACTGAGATCATTGCTGTCTCTAGGAGGAGTGTCCGTGTTTGACCTCATTGCCAAAGGCAGTTTGGTATGGAGTAGCATGGATAGTCAAAATGTTAATGTATAGTGATCTTCACAGTGGAGCTTTGTGCAATTACTGGGTTGTGGTGTGTRAATTAAGCCTTCTGGAGAGAAGGTCTCATTCCAGTTGTTCTGCACCTTAGTGTGTATACTAAACTGGCTTGTGACTGAGAAATTCTGGGCATGTTCATACTTAAATTATTTGCAATTATTTCAGTGTTTTTATTAAAATGTGGAACAAGTTAAGTGCTGAAATATCACTTGGATTGGGTTTTCATTTGAAAAAAAAACAGTGATGGGAAAATGCTGAATCCCTAYCCATTACACTTCTAAGCTACTTTGGTAAAGAAATGAAAACAGCATCAATGTAGTTTTCTTTCCTTCCCATCCAGATACAAATATTCATTTTAACATCAGCACAATTCTGTTCTCAAATGTGATCATGATCCTTTTGTCAAAAGCATTTGTGGATGTACTCCTCATTGTGTGTACTCAGTAATAGAGTAGAAACCATAAACTTGGGTCTTAAAAAAAATGGATGAAAACACTAACAATTCTGATGACAAATTGCTCATCCTATTAGAGCGTATAACACACAAATCACGTTGGCTCTGTTGTAATAGGTGAGCACAAACTGGGGTAGATGGCCCAGCTGTGCACACAGAAGGACACATGGATGTTGGATAAATCCTCGTGCCCCCCATAGATGGCTGGTGGTTTCAGTAAACATCCAGCTGCTATCAGTGCCACAGTTTAACTCTGTGAAGATAAACGGTTTTCTTGGGATGGGGGTGAAAGATGTGACAGCTGAGGCAGCTTTGTGCTGTCTTTAGAATTTTTTGACTGGGGTTTTATGGATGTGTTATGAATATTCAAACTGTCATTCCAAGGTTTAAAAGACTCCTCTCTGTATTGATGAACTTTTAACTGTTCTGCAAAGGCTGGACTTGGTTAACTTACAGAGTTAATTCTCCAGTTTCTGTGGAGGATTATGCCTGGCTTCAAACAGTTATGGATATAGACTTTAAATTTTAGTGATGAATGCTAAACCTTTACCAGTGGTTGTAATGGATTGTTATGTCATAGCAACTAAATCTTACAGCTTTTTAATGATAATAAATGTTGGAGGTACAATGTATTTTTCTGAATTATATCAGTTTCCAAATTTGGTAAGTTTCTGCAGATGTATTGACACTAATACTGGTTTTCAGCTTCTGTTGATTTTGGCCTTGATATGTTACATTTACTGAAATAAAACTTTTCCTCACCAAGGTATGAAGAAGAAAAGTTTAGAAAGAAACAGAAAAGGTATATTCATATTTTGATTAGGGTTGCATCTAGATAAGACAATTTGCACTGCAACTAACTCCCAGTTAATTGGCTTGCATAAAGGAATAAGGATTTGTAAATATAAACATGCACTAGAGCCCAAGCTTTTATGCATGACAGTAACTATACTGTACTTGCAGGCAGTATGGAATTAATAAGAACTCACCCTGGGTCTTCAGACAGGTATTTGTGAATAGTTTTAGTACACTATTATGTGAGGTGCWCTCTTTTAAGGGGATACATGGGTTCTCAACTTAAAGTCTTTAAGAGGCAAAAGCAGTGCTTCTGTGTGAACCCATTAAATCAAATTTCACTGTTTCTAACAGGAATTGGTATCTGAAGATGAGCTTTATTTAGATGCTAAGCTGTAGCTATGCATTAGCAGAGATGCAACTCTGTAAGAAGTTCTAATATTGAATCTTATTTTTATTGGTGCTCACTASCTTTTTAGTTATTAACTTGCACAGATGCAATCTAAATTAATATTTTAGTGCTGTTTGTATTTGCAGTGCCTATGTTCCTTGCTAATAAATACTGGATTTCCATGTTGTTAATTTCCAGTCTCCTGCTAACTATTCAAGCTATTCCACAAYGGATGAATTTTTTTGAATGGATATGTTATTTTTTCACTCACTAACAAATGTACTGAAAAATTTTGCTACTAATTTTGGTTTTTTTTAATTACTTCTCTTTTGTATGCATAACTATTATGGGAGGCCTRTGGTCTAAATTGGGTAGAGGAACACTGAGATTGAAGTAAAAGGAATTCRAATTATTTCTGAAAGCTCACATGTGAATCTAGGGATGTGTTGARCATTCTTTAGGAATTATTCCAATTAAGTGATAGTGCTTATTCTACTGGAGATTTTAAACATTTTCTAGTGTCCCCGTTGATATCTTCAGCTGTCACTTCTGTAAAAAGTACTGTGTTCCTCAGTGAAAATTAGGTACAGAGTCCCACTCTGACTGCTCCTGCCAGTCAGGTCMAGAAAGGTGCTTTGGTGAGGCAGTGCAGGAGGGCAGGGATGAGTGCAGCTGCAGGGCCCCTGTGCACTGTGCTGCTGAACAAACCCACAATAAGGATGCTGCTTCTAGACCTCAGTGTTTCAGACATATCAGGCCATTACATACTCAGTTCAGATCTTACAGCTGCAAGAATGAGGAAAAGAAAGAAAAAAAAAAACCAAAATCTTGCCTCCCCTTTTTATGGATTCATGGCCTAAAGGAGCTGTCACTGTTTCTGTTATTTTGAAAAACTGGCTGGTTATATTTGAGAGACTGGACAGGTATGTTAGACAGATCATTAAAGGACAAACTTGGTCTTAGACTCTCGCTTTAGAACTTCTAAAATTTAATTTTCACAACTTAAAATTAATTTATCTCCATGCACAACTTACTTGCTAGAAGATGCTATCAAGATTGTAGCTTGCTCTTACTGTAAAGAGGAAAAGTCCATTTTGTGCAGGGCTGTCAATCATCTGCTGGTTTCTGCAAAGCAGAATTTTGTTTGCTGGTCCCAAGGCAGATATTAAAAAATAAGGCACAAAATCAAACCCACTTTTATTAGGATGATRGTGAACTTTTCCAGGGTAATTCTAAGAGTCTTAGAATGTAATGGACGAAGTATTGCAGTTAAGGAGCCTCTTCACTTTTGTTGACAGAACCAGTGCTGTTACCTTCTTGTTTTAATTACTGTAACATTAAAGGTAATTCAGTGCTTATTCTGCAGTGTATGAATTCATCAGAGTGGTAGTGCTTGCCAGGATTGTCATGTTACCTGTAAGCTTGTATTCCTGCTTGCATTGTTACTACGAGCACAGGCCCTGCTTTTTTCTWCTGCAGTCAAACTTCACTGGCACTTTTTAAATGTTTCCTCTCRAGTGCTGTAGTTATTTAAATGGTTTCCTAACAATTTTAATTAATTCCTGGGGCGGGTAGGAAAATAAATAGAGAAAAAACCCAAACACCATGACTACATTAAATAAAACCCTTAATTTARTATTTATTTACTAAAACTTTCCTCATGTAAAAGCTTTGTGTTTTCCTGTTAAGGTTAATAGTTTTTTCTTAATATGTGAGCTATCAAACTATGCTAACGTAGTTTAATTTTACTGCTTTCTTTGCTAAGCAGAGTTGACCAAGAGCTGAATGGAAAACAAGAGCAGAAAAGTGAACAGTAAGTTTGGAGCCCAAACAAGACTGAAGAATATGCAGATGGAACGATGCTGTTTGTGCTCCATTACAATGCATTCTYTGTGTGTATGTATTATATTATCTGTTGCAAAAGGTGCTTTGGAGTAGCACACAATGAACTGCTTACTGCTGTATTGGTTTGTCTTGACTTTAATTGCTGTTTATGTAATCGTTTATACTGCTAAATGGCAAGAACCCTATGTTTTCAGGGGATGTTCTTGCAACTGTTTATCTAAATGATGCATGTTCTTCAGTAAAATATTTATATACCTAAATGTTAAAGGAAAGAGATAATATATATATTTTTTATGACTGAGCAATATATTGTGTGTACCTGCTGAAGGAATTCATTTGCAGGTGGACAAGGCCATAAGTTACTTGTTGTTATTGTATAAATCTGTTTTGCTATAAATGGTCAAGTGCATTTCTTCATTGTCATGAAAAATTGTTTGGATATTAACAATTACATTAACTCAGCTTTCACAAATGTAGAGATCCTTGTTTTTGTTCACATACCTAATACAGGTTCACTCCTTTACCTCACTAGAGTAAGCTTCAACTTTGGTGGCTTTCAGTCCATTGTTCAGGATGCAGAACTGCAGTTCTGTGGATGTCATTTGTTGGCCAYGAGGTTTAAACCTAAGCCACAATAGTTGAACTGTCTGACTGATAAGATACCAGACCTTTTTCATTGAAGTTGCTTCACTATGTCAAGACTGTCTCAGCTAGCAGTAGGAAATGAGTTCATTGCAGTTCTCCATGGATGTATCTTGGCTGTTACTAGTAGGAATTCTGGTCATGCTCAGTAGAACTTGGGAGTTACACAGGTGTTCTAGCCACAATACCATTTTTTGGGCAGAAATACAAGAAGTCTTAGGCTTCCTTTGTCATCCTTGTAGGTGAAACATCCATTTATAAAGCTCTTAGTTAGACACATGATACCAGCACTAATAAAACTTTTCAAAAGTGTTTTAAAGGTTGGGGTGTGTCTCGCTCCCTGCAATGGTCGTAAGCCTGTGTCTGTAAGAGGTATTTTTGGACACACAATTAGTGTTTAGAGGTTTACTGAGACAACAGCAATGCACTGGTTGATATGTTGTAAAAGTTTGTAACATCTTCTGATAAACATTGCAATTTCCATGTAAGGGCAGGTATGTGCAAATAAATTCATTCAGGAGTTGAGCAATATAATGTTGTAGCAAGTATATTAAATCTTTGCTTTTGGTGTTTATTGTGCTCACAATTTTGTCTTAATGCCAAAAAATATAATTTCTTAACTATATTTAATATTATTCAGCTACCTTATTAAAAAAAGTTATGTTCAACCAGATTACTACCTGACACTGATAAATAACAGTTGTGAGAGATTCCATGGTGAAGACTTACCAAGTAACAATTAATCCACTGTCTCCAGTGATACCTGTATAGATGTTGAGAGCATAAGGATGTCAGGTGAGGGAAAATGGCTCATGTCTCTAGAAGTTTAAGTCTGCAGTTCAGATACTTTCATCTCAAGATCTAAGTCCTTTTGTTGCAGTAGTTCTGTGCCAGAGCTTCAAGGAGATTGATGTGCAGGATGTATTCACACAACAGTGTTGCCTTGCATCCATCCATCAGGTTTGGATCTTGCTCTGAAAGCAGAACAAAATGCACTTTTTTGGGGCTGTCTTATTTCCTGCTTCAGTTTTGGTGTTGACTGAGATAATTACAAAGTTCAAGTCAGTACATGGGGCACTTTCAGCCTTTACTTCTGATACTTTCACAGTGTGTTGTGTAAGACCATGCAAACCTGATTTTTACTGGGTTTGCATTGTATCCTAAGCTAAACAGGAAGCATTCAGATTATCTCATTTCCATCTTTTCCTAATTGATAAGAGGATTATTCTCAGTAAAATTTTAYTCTTAGTGGAGGGATTCTAGTTCTYTATGTCCTGTTGCTTCCTGTGTGGATAGTGCAGTACAGAGTAGCCAGTCCTCTGTATATGCCATATTTACTAAATGATGGGATTGTTGCTGTATTTCCTGGTGGCCAAGGATTCTACAGTTTCATGCTGCAGTAGTATGTTTTCTTTTGGAAATGTGTATGTGCTTACAAATGGTTTATTTCTCTAGTATAAGTCGTTGTGAGTGAGTAYACAGCACAGTTCTGTCTCTAAAGATATGCAGCTTGAGAAAGAAGTGTACTAAAGGATTATTCCACTCTGACTTCTTGCAGCTCATCATTTAATGGTGAGGTGGATGTTTACAAAAAGCAAAGTGGTCCCAAAGCTGTGGGTAATGTTTTGTCAAACTTAACTTTTTTTGAAATTATAATAGAGTGTAATATATTTTAATATTTAAAAACATGAAAAGTTGGAATGTTATACTTCAATAAAAATTATTTCAAAACTTGAATCACTTTGTGATAAGATACAGTATTGTAGGGAATTCACTTTTCAATGGCACTTCCTTCTAAAAGTAAGAGTTATTTTGCTAGAACTTGGTGAGCTCTGTGAAAAAATTTATTGAGTCACTAATTTACCTTTGATTTGGAGGTCTCCTTAGTTTACATATATATTTATGTGTGTAGAAATAAGTCATTACCTATCTCATTATTGCTATACATGACTGAAATAGAGATGTTTGGGCCAGTGGCCTCTATGTGACATTTTGTAAACTGATTTCTGCAAGAGGGTAAATTCAGAAGTGCCAAGAGATTCTGGAGAAAGTGTSATTAAAAACTGATGTGAGTAGACTCTGGATTTGCTTGAATGTTCTTGATCTGTGTAGTAAGGCACAGACATGTTCTGTTGGAAGGTAATGGGAAGGGATGTGTTGTAAGGATTTAGTGCAGAAGCAGACTGAAGTCTTTTGAGGTTSTGGGATGTTGAAATGGAGAACTTTTATTCCAAAAAGAACTAGTTAGAATTATACATACCCYTCTTGATAACAATGCAGTTTGGCATATTTTTCCCTTTAAGTAAACAAGTGWAGAACATTCCTAATTTCTGTGAAGAACATGGCACTGAGAGACAGCAGCCACACTCTGAATTGCACTCAACTAGGATATTACAGGCTGTGTCTGTTAGGTTGTTTCAGCACTTCTGTTGCATCACACCCCTAATGCTCTAATGACAGGGTAAATCTTTCAGCAGTTAGTTTGTGTCAGACTTCAGTGTTAGATTACATGTGATGGTAATGGAATCTCCTATGGAATGACCTRGAACTGTGTCATTGGTGCCTGGTCRTGTCAGCCTCAYTGATGCTGGCTGCAGAAATGTGTGTACTTAACTGAAAATAATGCAATTACATTGGGAATAGGCACTTTCTAAACTACATCTGTCACGAAGTATAAAGTTCCTTGGTGCAAAGCTTATTTATTTCAGTGTCAGATTTTTGTCAGAATATCCTACAGGTTTATACCTGTATTTTTCTATTTTCTAGATGGTATTTTTGCTATCTAGAAAGATGATTTAAACTAATATCTTCTTAAAACCTGTTGTCTTTGGAGATGACTTTTAACTCTCAAGTCATTCCAGTCTCCATGAGAAAAATCTCATATGGGGGAACAGAGAGGAGAGGGATATCAGCTTGTGTGCTTTTTGTAAGCACAGAAGTCTTATAAATCTTGCAGTGAAAATCATAGCTCAGTCCTTGTGAATGCAGGTCATTCTGTAGAGGATTTGTTTCACTGACTGCTTGTCAGAGACACTTGAAACATGTGTTTAAATTAATACTTTTTAAGGACATGCTGTAATTATACTTTGTAAGGACTGGTTTTAGTCATAGTACTACTCTGAAATATAAGGAATATTTAAATGTTCATATTCTGAAATATGTATCTATCAGCTTTCCTAGCTTCTAAATTCTAAGTTGAAATACACTTTCTTTTATCACATCTCGTTACCCATATTCAATGAACAGAAAAAGGGCATTTGTGAAGAGGGTGCAGTCTTGTTTTTCATCCTTCAAGCATGACTGAGATCAGTAAAATTAAAGCCATTCTTTTTTTCACTTTTTCACTAGATTTTTTTTCACTTTTCCAGTTTGAACTGCCTGGATTACTCTGAGTTAAATGAACTTCTTTTTTAGTACTGAAAATTATCTGAAGAGAAGCTATCAGAATGTTTTCCAAAACATCTTACCGTGTTTTTTACTCTAGCTTGCTCAGCTGCTAGTTTACATTTCTAATACAGATTTCCAGATTAATAACTACAAATAAATATTCATGGTGGACAGATGGTTAGTTTGCCAGGGGCTCTGCAGTTCTGCAATGTTTCTTAGTCATCTGACAAAATCCTTTTATTGCCGGGAAAGGCCTGAGCCGTAATGGTTGAATGGTAGATKGAAGGGTTAAGACAGAAGGATTACATTGTCAGTGTGAAGTGCCTGGTGCAGTATTTAACAGAATGAAGCTGCAGTGATGCATAGTTTGTGCATCGGGGATGACACAACTGGATTCATTTGGCTACTCACACTCTTCACAGATGTGGCTATTTTTCTTTGCTCCTTTAACAGAAARAATGCAAGTAGAAGACTCTTCACCTACCTCTTAATAATATTGTGGTCCGTCCTTTTTAGATGAGCGTGTTTCCTGTGTTCAGCGTGTGACGGGGCAATGTGATAAACACGTGTGTGAATGTGCTAGCGGTTGTTGCTAACGGGGTGTTTTTCCCTGGGGAAAAGCGCCGCTGTGTCAATGAACGCTTTGTCCGCGCTCGAGTGTTTGATTGGGGCGGGGCGCTGCTGGCGCTGCTCGCTGCGGGCCCGCGGCCGTTCCGCTTCCGGGCCACGGCGGCCGACAGGGGCCAAGCTTCCGGCCGCGCGCGGTGAGGGGGCATGGCAGCGCCGGGCCGGGGGCGGCGGGGCCGGGATCCTTTCCCTGTGGGCCGGGGGTGTGCAGGGGCCGGGRYCGGRGCCGGGAKGGCTCCCTGAACCGAGCGGGCGAGCCCGGAGCCGGGCCGGGCTGCCGCTTGTGCGGCTCTGCCCCGCCGCCGGGAGAGCTCCCGAGGGTCGGGCGGTGTTGGCGGGGCGGCCTCTTACACTGTGGGTGCTGTGCATGTGCCTGTCGTGCTTGGCTGTGGGGCGTGGAGGGTTTTATTGTKATCTTCCTTTGTTTTCAGTGAGAGCAAGGACAGCACAGGCTCGCAGCCGTGGATGMSCGGGACGTGTCCGGCCCTCCCAGTRAACCATGGCGTATCAGCTGTACAGGAACACCACGCTGGGGAACAGCCTTCAGGAGAGTCTGGATGAGCTCATACAGGTGGGGAGGGCTGCGCTCTGGGCCAGTGCTTTAATCAAAATGTCAGTTTTTATCTAAACGGCTTTGTGGTTCCTGTATCGAGGTACTTATAGCCAGGGTTTGGAAAACTTACTGATTGGAATCATAAGCGTTTGGTACTACACTCACTTGTGATGTATTTTTCTTTACATTTTGGGTGAAGGAAAGTGTGTCATGTAAGTGACATAATCTCACGTGGACCCATGAACAGCCAGATTAAGCTGGAACATTGTAGTCAATTTGTTGCTCTTCTGGTTATTTCCTGTAAATATTAATTATTAAGCGATCACTGTGTAGCACAGAATTGAAATACAAAAATTGAAGTAAACACAGGAACATAATGTTTCTCTAGATTGTTCATCTAGAGATCTGCTTCATGTGAACTTTGATGTTTTTGTGTGTTTGAGCTTCCTTTGAAACAACTGTAACTTTTTTTTTTTTCCCAAACTACTTTAGTCACAGCAAATCACACCTCAGTTGGCCCTTCAGGTGCTACTTCAGTTTGATAAAGCTATAAATTCAGCATTGGCGCAGCGAGTCAGGAACAGAGTCAATTTCAGGGTAAGGAAATGATATCGAAAAGTTTTACATGAGATACAGCTACTAAGTTTTGATGCAGAATGTCATTAAAAGCTGTGTGCCCTAAGCCAGGACTTAARAAGGTCCATTTTGACTCTGTAATAATGACTGTTTGCATGTATATTCTCTATRTAGTTGTAAGTCTTGATACCTTGTTCTGCCAGGGATCTTCTGAATGAATACAAAAATCAGATGATGAAAACAGGGAAGAGGGAAATGCTTTTTTTGATGGATAACATTGCCATCCTCAGTGTCTTGCAGATGAGGAGGGAGACTTTTGCTTCTCGCAGCTGTCCCTAGCAAAAGTGAGATGAGGCCAGATTTTCAGCCACATCAGTAATGTGAAGAGAGACTAGAGAGTTTTAGACCTGCCCTTTCACTGGATCATTTTGTAGCTATTTTCTGTAGGTATTATAGAAAAATAAGTTGGGAGGGGTTCCCAGTCAGCCACCCTAATTGATGTTAGATAGCCAGGAAGTTGTTAAATGTCAATTTGAAYGTGATGTTAAGTTAAAAAACCACAAAACCCAGCTTCCTGTTAACTTTTTTCATACTACTTCCCTACAGTATGTAGAACACATTAATGATTGGGCTCCTAAGATGTTAGATTTTTAAACAATGTAGTGATGTTAAACATAGCATAATTTCTCTAGCACACTTAACTTGTTTTATATATGTGGCATGGTGTAGAAAACAGTTTAGCATGTGTTTGGTACATAAATTAAAAAAATGTAAATTGGGGCTTAGTTCAAGAATATCAATTTAAAATATGTAAAACTGAAGGCCAAAAGTTTTCCATATTGACATTCTCGGTAATATATCAGATAGGAGGGATACCCCTTTATGTCCGATTTCAGTTTTGTAATGATTTTTTATTTAAGTTACCACTTTGTTTAAGCAATTGCAGTATTCATATSACTGCTGTAGCTGATTTTTTTTATGGCCCAATACTTTCAGAAATGTTTTCTGCTRCTGATCCTTTGTACACACTAGAAAAATTGTAAAGCTTCTTAGCCTACCTGTGGAACCTCCCATTGGATATCCTGTAATGTCACCRCATGGTCTTGAAAATTTCAGCCACTGGAGGGCATTTAAACTCCACTTTTCCTCAGAACTGCTTACTTGCCAGTTTGTTCGCATTCAGGTCCACTGTTGGCTTTGTGGCAAATCTTGTTCTRAAAGGGACATAGTTCAGTAGATGCTCATCACATTTTCTGTAGCTTTTGAGATGCATCCTATAGAAGATGTCTCTTGTCTTTTTACAGGGGTCTCTGAACACATACAGGTTCTGTGACAACGTATGGACATTTGTACTCAATGATGTGGAATTTAGGGAGGTCACTGAACTTGTGAAAGTGGATAAAGTGAAAATTGTAGCATGTGATGGAAAAAGTAAGTATGAAATATGATATAAACAGGCTGAGACATGAGCCTTGATAGTTTTTAGAAAGCTTTGACCAAATGTTTTACTAAAGATACATTGATTGTATTACTCAGACAGAAGTAGGGCTCTGCATTCCCTTTTACATCTGATGAGGGATGAAACAAAAGGCAGCTAAATGCTTCTYTGACTCATAAGCACTGAGGTAGAACCATGCTAGGGACTGCTCTGCACCTGTCGTTGGGAAGTACACAATACTAGAGCTATTACAAACTCAGAAGTAATCTTTATTGTTTGTGAGGTGAGTTTTCTAGTGTTAACCTGTTTGTTAGGATAGCACCATGTTTTACTGAATCAGAAGAGTGCTTCAGCAGTCTGAGCAAGGAATTGTGTGAGAAGTGATAGTTGGGGAYAGAAGCCCATGAACAGCTTATGCTTGTATTTGCAAGTCATAAGACTTACTTGTTGCCTAACAGACCCTCTGTATGTACACTGCTTGTGGGAGTTTACAATCCATATGTGCTTGACTGGATTACTTTTGTCCATGTTCCTTGAKATTCTTTCCTGGAAAAAGTTATTCAGTGACTTTTGTGGCAATCTGCTTTATATAACTTTTTAAAACCATCAGTGTGGCAGGGTATTGCTAAAGCTGTGTGAAATGGTGTCACTTGTTTCATCCTTGGAGAGTGATGCTAAAAGGAAGAACTGAGAATGGAAAAGGCTTYATTTAAATGCTCTATAGACTCTGAAACAGGTTCTTCATGGCTTCCTGATCCTGGCACGATTACAATAGTCACTTCAAGTTGTAGTTCTAAAGAGTTGACAGAATTTATTGTTTGCTCAACTTCTGGTATTAGCCAAGCATATAATCTTACTGCTTGTTTTTTGTGTGCTTATTATAGCTAGTGGAGGAAATCTTACTTTCCAAGTATTAATCGTTTTCATTCTTGATAAATTGTGCAGATAAGATTTAAGCAACTGGCTGATTTGAAGTTGCTATTAGCATTACAACCTTTTTTTTTTTCCCACGAGAAGTTGACCTGTTGAAGGAACAACAGTAAACACTGGCTTGTCATTTGAGTTATATATTTGAGTTACATACTTTTTCCACAGCTCTAAAAACAAGAAAGCAGTAATGGTAGTGTATCAAAAGCTGAACTGGTGTTAACTGGTGATTCTGCCAAAAGTTCAAAACAGAGAATTGCTCTCAGTTGCTTTATGAAGATCATGCTCCTTCTTGCATCTGTTTCAAAATGCATAATAAGCTRTAGCCCACACTCCATCAGAGCTTATGCTGCTGGCTGTGCAAAAGCCCTTCTCTTTAGTAGACAKCCAGATATTCTTGTGGCTTACTGCAGTAAAGGGTTTGTGTGTCACTACATGTTAGAGCAAAACTTTTAGTATTTTAATGCCTCTGTGTGCACAACCCTGGAGTTTTGTGCTGGCTCTTTTCAGTGTTGCTAAGTGAAACAGCACAAGCAGTYCATGCATGACATTGAGAGCAGTGGAGGGAATTGGGAAGGTACAGAACATGTTCTAAAATGCATGGGGAATGCTTTTGATCTTGGTGGAGGTATAAGAATGCTCTTGGTTCTCTGTTTTAAGTGGGGGTGTGTATTAGTCTCACTTTCTTTTTTCTTTCCTAGACACTGGTTCCAATACTGCAGAATGAATAGACCTGTGGTTTGTCTGCAATATTTTCTGTTAATATGCAGCACTTTCTGGAGAAAAGCATGGAAAGAGACTGATCACATTCAAWGTGATGCAGATGTGAGTTAATCCATACTAGAAAGCGTCACAGAATGACAGTGGAAGAAATACCTGTAGCATTTCTTCAGTTCACCTTCTAGGGCATGAATACAATGTTACTTTTTTTTTTTAATTACAAGAGATACTGTTGTCTTTTTTTGTTCAAAATCATTTCTGTAATAAACTTTTATTTAAAAACTGTTGGAAGAGTGATCATTGCAAAATTTCGTTTAGGAAGTGGCATTAAAATACCATATTTTCCCAAAATTTTCTAAGTGTGTTTAGAGAAATGTTGCAAACGAAAAAGTCACTCAGTTACAGGGTTTCAAGTGTGGTTGCACTGTTAAGTATTGGTAGAAATGGCTGTTCAGAATGATGGGGGAGGACATCAGCAAAAGCTTGGCAGCCCGTGCTGGGCAGCATGTTTGTGTGTTTGTGACTGCATCTTTCTGTCTATGAATAGCYCTGCTACGTGCTCATTGCTGCACACTGCAGATTGGTAACTAACCATTTTTGAAACCAAAAGACAGTCGCTTTTATTTCAACAGCACAATAAGTCTTTTTAAATCATTATCCTAAAGGATGCAGATGTGTTGCTGTACCATGGTTTTCTCTTGTTCTACATCAGACTCAATCTTCTAGGTTTAAACTTYTGTTTTGTTTTCTAATTCATGTGGTAAACTGAATTTCAACCCATACAGGTATAAAAATCTTCGCACATCCAACTACTTGTAATCTCTTCCTGTCTCTAGACAGAAACTTACTGAGTTCTCTGTAGCCTTAGAACTCTTTCTTAACACAAATAATTATATCTCTGATTTTGTTCTAAGTGTGTTCTAAGAATGGCTTGGGTTGGAAGGGACCCTAAGGATGATTTTGTTCCAGCCCYTGCCATGGGCAGCRACACCTTCCACTATCCTGGGTTGCTCCAAGCCCCATCCARCCTGGCCTTGAGCACTTCCAGGGATGGGGCATCCACAGCTTGTCAGGGCAACCTGTTCTAGTGTCTCATCCCCTCAGGGAAGAATTTCTTCCTAATACATAAACCTACTCTCTCTTGGTGTGAAGTCATTCCCCCTTSTCCTGTCACTCCAGGCTTTAACCTGGAATGGTGTTTGTCCAGGTCCCAGATCTGYTCCTGTGGAGGTTGTTCCAGTTCACTGGAGGAGCAGGGAGCAAAGGGAAGTTAAGAGGATCTGGTGCTAATATTCTTTCTGCTTTTTGTTGCTTTGCTTTTCATAGCTTTCTGGTCACTTGCTATTTTTTGTGTTTGAATTTCAGCTACTCCTGCCAAATTCATAATGATTAATGTATTTTGTGGTCTTGAAAGATTGAATTTATAGCTAAAAGCTAAAACTTGTTATACTAAGTTGTTATAATGTGCAGTGGAAGACATATCATTTCACTTGCTAGGACATCAGCATGCTTGCTGCTGCCTGTTTGGTTCTTCTTTGCCTGTAGTATTATAGACTTTTTCATTTTTTGTTTGTTTCATTGTTGATTTTCCTTAGATCACAATTGCTTCCATTTCTCAGCAGCAGAGAGGAAGTAAGATACCTTTGCACCTTGACATTGAACTGGAATGGATGTTTCTATTTAGAAAGTAAATTAATTTAAACTGAAAGAAAGAATAAACACCTAGACAGAACTGGCTGTGAATGACTGGCTGTTTAAACATGGTTTCCAAGAAAAAGGATTCCATAGGTGTGCAAACCAGGATGCTACCTGATGTAAGATGTTTGTTCAGTCAGGGATGTCAATACTTGACTTCAAATGTTATCAGAGAGGCACAAATTAAAGTGCAGAGCGGGAAGAATGATGAATTTCCAGAAGACAAGTTTAATCAGGATCATTATGTACCTTTGCACAATGACTAGGCACAGTGAGGTAGAGGAGAGTTRCTCAAAGCACAGATACTTATATTTAAGGATCTTGGCAGCTTAGGGGRTAGGATTTCAATCAGATCTGACTGTCTTGGGTTTGCTTTTCTGTAGTCTAAGACTTTGGGGTGGGGAGAAAAGTAGGAGCATGTTAAAAAGCACTTTAGTCAGACTACTGGGAAATGTGAACTTTTTCTTCACTGTAACYTGAAGGGTGGGCCTTTATTAGGATTAACCATTATGGCTTAGGAAATAGTATTTTACAGATATATTAATATTTTGTTTTGCATTTGTGCTAAAAGAACCTGCATCCTTYAAGGAGGTGGAAAATAGTTCACTGGGAGTCTAGTTAATGTTTTATGGTCACTGTTTAAGTCAGAAGAAAAAGAACAMCCTAATCCTGTTCCCTGAATCAATTTTACTCATGACTGCAAATACTTCACTGGTATTGTATTCATATCCCTTGTGTTTACTTTTTGTTTCTTTAGAATTTGCTGTTTTCCTCCAAATCCATTTTCATTGACCTCTTTTTATTATAGGGCATCTCAGAGTTGATCCTATAAAGGTATCAAATGCAAAGCAAGAAATATTTAGACTCTCCTAACTAAAGTTAAAAAGAGCTGTTCATGSACCTGTTGTGTAAATATGTAATAAGCTAGATGCATCTCACCTTGTTCTTGTGAAAATCACTTGGAAATAAAACATAATTTAAAGCCAGGTTTAAACCAGAAAAGWAAATCTGTTATTAAATTTCAGAATWAYAGTTTCATCTTCYCCCCAATGCRTTTCTTGAAAGGTAAATTTGCAGYGCATTTCCTCCTTAACCAACTGGTGGCTTGTTTAGAGTTCAGGTTGTTAGTTAACAATTGTAGAGGGAAGTGTCAGAAGTAKATTTTTACTACACAAAGTTAATATTTCTGATGTGACTTACAGTTGGACAGCCCATGATTTTAAAGATTAATTTCATATGGGGTTTAACCTATTTTTGGAGGTGATCCTATAATCTGATGTGATACTGCTACTTTGGGCTAGAGCTGGTCCTGCTCTATTCCAAGTTAATWTTTTTTCAGTTCTTCAGCTGGCTTACATGATTTACATGACTGATACATGAGTTACATGATTTGTGTTCTGTTGCCAACTTTCTAAGGTGCCAGCTATCTGATTTCTAAGATCCTTTGAGATATCTGGAAGGCAAAGTTCTGTATCAGACTTGAATGGAGTGTTTAACTGCCATTTCTAATAGTAACGAGGTATCACTGCTTTGATGTGTAACAACACTCATAAACATGACATGTCTAATGTCTTTGGAAGAGGATATGCTGAGAACATTCCTTTGTAAGAACCTTTTTGTCTCAGTTCATCTTTAGCATTTGGGAGTGGGCTCATTCTTTCAGAAGAAATTCGGTCACTGCTAAAAGGAAGTAAGTGAAAATAAGTGTGCACCAGATAGCCTTTGTTTATACAACCAAATCATCTGAGAGGAATTCTGAGTAATAACACCATCAGAAGCAGGAAATTTCCTWTGGATCAAGAAAATTGGATGTCAAGTTTTTACAAGTTGTTTACCTCTGCAGATAATAATGCCAGTTTTCATGCAAAGCAATGATCTCTSTAGATGGGAGGGATGCCTGGGCTGGGTTGTTAGATAACTGCTGTCCCTCCTAGTGAGTTGCTAAGCTGGTTTTCTGGTATGCTGGCTTCACCAAGTGCCTTCATATTCTATGGGCAAGCTCTTTCAAATCTGGATAAATGTTTAGATTCTCTGTCTTCAGAAATAACCAGGAAGGGCAAAGATTGTGAATAACATTAGAAGAAAAAACATTTTGACTTTGCTGAAAAACTTACCATGGAACAGATTTGAACTGGCACTTTCCACCCCCAATCTAAATCCTTGTCTGTGTCTCTCCATCTGTAACATTTTTGTGTCTGTCAATAACAGATGAAACACTGTTATTATAATTGTGTGTACAAGCAATACTTCATGTTTCTGAGACAAGAAACAGCTGAAGAAGTTAAACATATTTACAAAGTAAAGGGGATAAAAATTATTGTTGACAGGCCTGTAAGTAACTTGTAAGTATGTATCTTTYTCTACAGTTACAGATGCAAAATAATAGGGATACCCCTTATTCAATAATCTTGCACTATTTCAAACTGGGATTCCTTCCAGCCCCACCTCCCCAACTTTGTTCTTTGAGAAATAAATTATTTACTTCTTACAGACATCCATTTCATGGATGAGATGGTTTTGATACAATTCCTTCAAACTAATAAGAATGGGGATTGGTTTTTTTTGTTTGTTTGTTTTGTTTGTTTGTTTTTTTGTCTCCATGAATATGCACATTTTCCAAGGGAAAAGGACAACACTTTGCCATAGTTAGAAACACAGTGACCTTTCTCTGCTTGTTTCAGTCCAGAAACTTGAAGGTATCCCAGTCCCTCATTGAAACCCTTGGCACAGTTTTGCTATTTTGAGCTAATATGTATTAAAGTAAGTGAAAGAACTCTAACAGGCAAAATCAGATTAAGCAGCAGTGGTTAGATGCAGTCTTCTGTGGTAGGAGACTTGAATTCTTATCCTAAATCAACAAAGAAATTTTGGTTTTTTTTCTAAAAGAATGCACTAGACATGGAAATAATTTCTCTTTAATGCTGAATTTGCTGCTGGAACCATTTTAAAATTTTCTATGTGACTACTATGTTAGCTTTAATCTCTTTAACAAATGTCTGCTTACATAAGATGGAAACTGTTCTCCCCTCAGACCAGTAATCCTATTACTTTATTTGCTCTTTTTGCATAAACAAATGATACATTGGGTGTTTATGTTGGAGAGCCTTTCTTGCCACTGTTAGGAGTTGTTGTCTACAATGGTTGCTGTGAAATCACCACTGCATTTAAAAAATCACTATATTACAACCAAGTTCACTTTGAAATGTCTAACAAAAGTGCAATGACACCTTTTCAAGTCAGGTACTTCATCTTCTCATCCTATTTAAGTCAATCTGTGTGATTGCAGTCATAACTGCATCTAAAYATGGCTTGGTGTTATGGAATTGCTTCAGCTCTTTGTATAATGGTCATTCTCCACTGTTGACCTTAAATTTACAAAAAGATGAGTGTTTACTTTCAAGAAAGTTAATTTATTTTAGTATAAAGCCAATGGCATTAATCCTGCAGCATTACAGGTAGTGGAAAGTTGGATCCATTGAAAGTAGCTAGCTTTAATATGAGAAGGTGAGAAAAGCACATGTGGGTGAAATACAGAAGTTCACAAATCTTTCAGCTTCTAGAAACTCAAGAAAGCAATGTGTTGGATGATTGGTTTCTTCATTGTCCATTATTTGATGTAATTTGATGTACAGTAATTACAGTACTGCAATATCAGCTGGTTTTGTTTGGGTTTGGTTTTTTGCTTTGTTTGGGTTTTTGTTG
>NW_026623804.1:328324-390497 GCF_030028575.1 Malurus melanocephalus | reverse complement strand
TTTTTTTTTTTGTTTGGTTTTTTTGTGATGTGGGAGAGAGATGCAAATCTTAGAAAATGTAGGTTTGCACACCATTGTGTGCATCCCTCTGCCTGGGTTGCAGATGGAAWAGTTGAATKCATAAAAGGTTAACTGGTTAAATGYTCTGCCCAGGAGCACAACTCGTTCTCCTCAGAGGCCATAGAATACCAAAGCGCTATCTATTTTAGTATCATTGATTTTATTGAAGGTTGGGTTTTACTCACTAATGACTTTTGATAGAGTCAAAACTTTGGGTGAGGCAAAAGCAGCAGCCAGGTGTTCAGCTGAGCAGTGCTGCGAGTGCCAGGAACAGGCGGGCGGCTGCCAGGTACTCTGTGGAAAAGCAAATTAATCATGGTTTCAACTSTGCCCCGAGCCGGACCTGGAGGCAGCGTGGCCCGTGACCCGGCCCTGCCCGTCTACAGCGGCAGCCCTGGGATCACTTTGGCCAACAGACTCCGCCAAGGGACTGGGACAGGGACAGGACCCGCCCGTTCTCCGCCGCTCCGGGGAGAGCGGTCCTCCCGCGCTTCCTGAGGGATCCCCCGGGCGGGGGCGGCACAGGGCCCGAGCAGCCCGGGCTGAGCTCCCCGCCCTTCCACCGGCCCTTCCACCGGCCCTTCCACCGGCCCTGCCTCCGACCCTCGCTGGAGACACAGCCCCACGCCCGCCCGTGGGGCTTCTCCTCGGGGCCACGCCGAGGCGGGCGCCCCTCAGTGACATGGAGATCCCCTCCCGCTGTCCCCGGCGCCCGGCTCTCCTCACGACACGGTCTCGATCCCCTCTTCACTGTCCCCGAGGCGCCGGCGGCTGCACTTGTCTCGCAGGTGCTGGCGAGAGTCTCCGCGGTCCCCTCAGAGCCCCCGGCCGTAGAGGGCCTTGTGGCGCAGGTGCTCCTCCAGACACAGGATGGCCGCYTCGTCCACGTCGGGGTCGAACTTGTTGGCCAAGAGATGGTGCTGCTGCAGCATCCAGGGCACGTCGCCCGCCCCATAGATGCAGACGGCGCGCTGGTGGCGGCCGGTGCAGGGCGGGTAGGGCGCGCCCTTGCTGATGTCCCCCTCCAGGTACTGCCACTTGACCAGGCGGGGCAGGGCGTTCATGTCCGAGAGCTGGTACTTGTCGTTGTGGGGCAGTGCCCCCGGCACGCCCGGCATGCGGTTCAGGGTGGCCCAGACGTGCTCGTCAGGGCTGTAGGTGTCCTTGGACCACTCGAGGAACTTTTGTGCCGTGGGGTTCTCGAAGACGTGCTGCACGAAGTCCCGTGTGACCACGATGTATGCATTGCCCGTGAACATGGGTGACTTGAGGGGTGGCGGCAGTTTCTCCCGGGCAGTGCGGGAGATGGCCTTCCCCACCTCGTGGTGGTACTGCCAGCGCCCCTGCTTGGCGGCYGAGGGCTTCTCGGACTCCAGGCTGTTCCGGCCCTGCAGCACCTGCAGCGCCCGCACTATCTCGGCGTTGGTCTTGATGGGGAAGTCGGTGCCGCAGGTGTTGAGGAGGTAGCGCCATGGCACGGGACTCTGCAGCAGGTCCTGCATGCAGTTGAGGTCGGCCTGCAGCCGGGACCAGGAGGCATAGACCACGCTTTCCAGGCGGCTGGCCACGAAGACGTTGCGGAAGCAGGCAGCGATGGCCCGCACGGCCTCCTGGAAGGCAGCCGGAGATTTGCTGTCCATATGGACRCAGTAGACATTCTGGGGTGCGTAGATGGACCGCAGGAGTCGCTCGAACATGTGGATTTTATTGTGAATGACTATGGAGTAGGCGATGGGGAACTCTTCCTCCTCCTGGCTGAGCGGGAACTCGATGTACCGCCGGGTCTCCTTGAAGGCTGTGCAGTCCCTCGTCATGTTCAGGTACTCGCCGGGCGTCGGCGAAGCCCTGCTGTTCGCCACTTCCAGATTGCTGAGCTGCGCCTTCTCGATGGCTGTGCGGTCCCCGCGGACGACCCCCGAGCAGTTGATGCTGCGGCCGGGGGAGAGCTCCAGCGCCCGGCAGAGGCTCTGGCGGCAGCGGGGGTGGTCGGCGGGGCCGGGGCGGGCTGTGCCCCGCAGCGCCAGGGCGGCGGCGAACAGCGCCAGCGGTCCCAGCAGCAGCACCCAGCGCCGCCGCGGCGCCAGCGGGCTCCGCTCCCAGCACCGCATCCCCCGGGGCTCTGCCCTCGCCTCTGCCCGCGCTTCCCTCGGGGCACGCAGCCCGGCAGCGGGGCACCTGCTGCCTCTGGGAGGTGGGGAAGAGTGTGCGGGCGATCCCGGTGTGACCGCAGGTGAGTAACAGTCCCCTCCCTCCCGTGGCGTGGCTCTGTTTGGTTTTACCAACACTGGAGGTGGCTGTATATCTTCTGTGTCTGTTTAAAAGACGGTATTTCATCGTATCCCTCTCCCAGCAAGTAACACAAGGAAAATTCCTCTAGAATTCAACCCTATGTAAAGCACTTTTTGGAAAGACTTTACTAGATTTSGTTGGGGTCTAACCTGCTTTTCCAGTGTTCCTATCACTGCAGCTCATAGGTCGAGGGAATTGTAGCAATAGGGCTGTAGTCTAGAAATCCAGTTTCAACAAGCTTTTTGCTGTCCTGGAGTGGCTTGAACTTTAGTGAAGGATTAGTGCAAAAGACAACTGGGCARAGTGAAATTTTTGCTTCTACAGGCGAAGCAGAGGCTGAAGGTAGAGGCTCTGGTTAATAAATATTTTGCCATAAAATGTCTCCTTAAAGGAGGAAGTGAGAGAATATTTGCATCTRCACGCTGGCCAAGGCAGTATCACATAAAAGAGAGAGGTAACTTCAAATGATAAAACACTCTTTRTGCTGTTATGAACAAAATGATGCTCCCTAAACTTTGCAGTCACCTGAACCACTTCACGGTATTTGGACCAAACATGATATGAGGTACCATGTTCACAAAAAGAACCAATTTCAACAGTTTCAGTCAACATTTCTAAGATGGGTTTTTTGAGATAGAAGGCTTATTTTTTTTCTTTCTCCAGATGTATCAGGAAACCAAACTCACAGAATCTGCAGATGGGCAGAGGACAATTGTAAGTGTACTTCTGCACAGGTTCTAGAAAAAAGCAGCAATTACTTCTCCAGTTTCAAAACAGATTATTTGTCAAATTACTAACTTTAACCAACTCAATAAATAATTGTCCTAGACATCAGTGGTCCAGAATTTTTAATGGGCATTATGAAAAGCAATTATGTGATGCACATAGTATTTCCTATATGCACAATGCTATTTTGCCTGTGCTGAATGCCAAAGTGAATATACTGGGGAGAAATATGGGGGAAAAGATTTTAGTAATGTAATTCAATGCACTTAAATTATTTTGGATTAATTTGTCATCATTCTGTTAATTTAGTTGCAGATTTAYCAATATGGAAATTCTTTGGAAGAAGTTTGTTGCTTAGCATTAACATCTTGAACTTGTTCAATGCAAGAAATATGATTTTTGAAGGTTTCTACCTTGAAAAGCATGGCCACAGGAACCCCACGTCATCTGCTCTGTGGTAACAGCTCTTCATATATAGGCTCTGATGTCAAGTTAAAAATCTGCAGCCAACCCAAGCAGTCTGAAGTGCTTATGCCTCTACTTCCAAGGTTAAATTTTAGAACTTTCTCCTCTGGAAAGTATGAAATGTAAATAACCAAGCGAAGACTTAGCTGAAAATCTGAAAAAAAAATGAATTAAATTAAACAGAATTAATAGCTTTTTGTAAAGCTGCCCTTTTTTCCCATGAGAGAAATGTTGTCTTACACAAAAGAATAATTTGTTGGTAAAGTCCAAGACTTGAGATAGAGCTTGAAACCTCTTAACATTTATATCCTTAAGTGTAATAACTTCCAACATGCTTCACTTTAAATGCTGGGCTCAAATCTTTGGTATTCCCTGAAATGATGCCCTGTGTGACTTGATACAACAGCTTGCAAGTGAGTAATGTAAGACAACGGTCCTACAATCAGGATATGACGTGTGGACCAAGCAGTGCCTTTCCCRTAATCAGCAGCCACATGACTGCTTGCATAGAGGTAAATAGCCTGGAGATACAACAGCAAATTACARTGTAAAATGAGGATGGTCTAATTATATTTAGATAATAATCTTGCAGAAGATYATCTGGCAGGGGTTACACAACATGTAAGATTCTTTGGGTTGTGTTTTTTGCAGAAACATAAAACAGTCTGTGAAAAGTTGTTGTGTATCTGAAAGGGCGAAGTAATGGCAGAGTGAGTTCAGGTATTTGGCAGACACGGTGGCTGAAAGATCACTGTGCTGTCACAAGACAGACTGGTGTTGCAATTAATTCCTCAGAATTCCTCTGTCTGAAGAGTTTTCATCAGTGTGACAACTTTCAGTTAAAATAGTTTTGGTAAGTTGCRTAGTTTTTGGTAATAGTTTAGGTTCTATGTCTCTCTAGTGCCTTTTGTACCTGCTTCCATTTCAATAAGCCATATTGAGTCAGAAGTTCCTGCTCTTTTAGCTTTCCTGTTAAGGGATAAAAATAATCTTCACAAGTTAACCTGCTACCTATTTGCCCAATTGCATAATTTCTAGGTTATGGTTCAGATAAGTGCATTGGAGGGTGGAGAAGAAACRTCTATTCTGCTTGCTTTTCCAAGGGAAAAAAGCAAATTGTGATTGTTTGCTGATGTTGTCAGCCCTGGGGAAGCACCTATTAGAAATTTACACTGATGATAAGAGACAAAATGTCACTAGGTTCACCTGTATGCAGTTAGCTTGTAAAAGGAATGGGCTTGTCCCAGTGAAAGCAACGTTMATAAAGAGGGACAAACAGAATTCATGTGGAGGAATCAGCTTGTAGTGGCTGCTGAAATCTGTGAGGAAAGGATTTTTGTATATWTGGATACGGTGTCTGCTTTTTTTAGCCTGACTTTTAAGAAATGTACGGAAGTAGTAAGCTTTGTGAACTTAGTCAAAGAGACATCTGTGACCAAGCTTGTGGACTGGGGGCATCAAGAATTTCAGTTTTAGCTTCTCGGTCAAAAGTGGTTTGAGTGTTAATTGGTTTGGTGGTTAGTTTTTTTTTGGTTTTGTTTTTTTTTTGTTTGTTTTTTTTTTTTTTTTTTTTTGGGAGGGTTTCTGAGTTGTCTTTCTTACTTGTGCAGTCTGTTACAGACCAGCTTTTAGGAATTTTGAAGGATTCCACCTGGAAGCTATAATAGCACTTTTAAGCTATCAGAGCATTGCTATCGGTACGATTCTGCTGCTTTTCTGTATTTCTTAGTTGCCAAAAGACAGTCTTATTTCCTCCCCATTCATTCAGAGCCATAGTGTACATTTTCATRTATTATTTAAATGCTTTTCAGGCATTACTGGCTCACAGCAAAGTTCTGTGTTGTTCAGAATGTTTGTGTGTGAAGGAATTTTGTATTAACAGCACAAGGATTGTTATTTGACCATTGTGTTTTATAGCTGTGTGGGTTTTGTGTGTCATCTACATAGTGAAACCTTTTCCTSAAAGTATGTCTATGAGGCATAATTCTAATGAGAAAGCAGTGCATTTTTCTTTCATAGACCATTCCAGTGTGGGTCCTGTCCTAGGCTACAGGATATACAGGACAGCCTTCAGGATATCTGTTCCACAGTGGGTTTTCTTGCCAGCTTCCCTGTCAGTACACCAGTTACCCCACCCTTCCWCCCTCCTGCACTGACCTTGGTGTCTGCCAGATTGGCTTAGCTTTTCATGTCTGACATGGGGCAGCTTCTGGTCTTTCTCCACAGAGACTCCTCTGTTTTCTTTACAAGATTGTTGCCTTGTCAGCCCAGTATAAGAACCTTTGTAAACTGACCCTCTTAGACTGATGGCAGGGAGTGTTCAGAAGTGAGTGATAAGAGTGTGACTTCAGTAAGGAAAAGGTTGAATATGATTTCRTTCTTGTTTTTATCTTCCCATTATTCACTCTCCCATCTCATTTGGTTACATACTTACTTAGAGAGGCTGATGGCTCTGGTATTCTCAGTGTCCACTAGTAGGCTTTACATCTGTAAGATCATGGAATCATGGAACAGCCCAGGTTAGAAGGGATCTCACAAGATCATCTGGCCCAAAGGCTCGTGGGACAGGGAGCCCAAATAAAATTATAAGCAGCTTGTCCAGCTGCATCTTGAAAGCCTCCRGTGATTCCTCCTGTATTTGAAGTCATGGTGTGGTATTGCAAGTTGTGTAATGTTTATAGACACTACATGGAATGATTAACAGACATGATTTGAAACTAGCATGCAGAACTGACTTATTTTGCCAAGGAAAATGTGTAGAATCTCAGAATACGCTGGGTTGGAAGGGACTCATCAGGATCATGGAGTCCAACTCCTGACCCTGTGCAGGACACCCCAAGAGTCACACAGTGAGTCCCAGAGCATTGTTCCAAATGTTTCTTGAACTCTGTCAAGGTTGGTGCTGTGACCACCGCCCTGGGGAGCCTGTTCAGTGCCCAACCACCCTCTGAATGAAAAACACAGCTTTTTGCTTCATTCTGTTTGAATGACTATTGCTCAAAGTGGGGAATCTGGATTGCCACTTGGGTACCCCCTTGTCACTGAATGATTTATGGTATAAGTAACGTGTCAGAGACGTGTAGATGAATATCCAGCTTTACAGGTAACCTAAACCCATGGTGCATCAGCTTTCTGGCTCTCTCCAAAGTTATTTGGATCAGTTATGTGAGAAATACCTGCTTGTATGAGGCCTGTAAAATTATTTTATAGGCCCACACATAAAAATACTCAGAGGTGGCTATTAACTTCTTTAATTTTTTTCTTCTGTAATAAAGTGTCATTACACAAAATTAGTAATAGTCTCACTAAGTGCTGCTTAAGCAGAATTTTTCCTAGGTGCACTTTGTGCCTAATTTGCTGTTAAGTACACATTTTGTAGTAAGATACAGTATTCAGTTGTGAATAACTATATTCCACTTTTTTCATTCATGTTTGCATAAGGAACATTCTTATTTGTGTCAAGTAGTAATGGCTATTTCCCAAAGAACTGGGATTCTTTTTGTAATCAATACTTCCTTTGAGTTATGGCAGATATGAGCTGAAATTACATTTCCATCTTCTTGGCTGTTCAGACTTGGTTTTTTTTTTACTGGTGTTGTGGTACTTATCTAAAAATCATGGGATTGTATTTGGCTTACAGTTTTGAGAATTATAGTTCTAAAATCACTGACAAGCTTTGGAAAATTTCATGATAGATTTCTCATGATACATCTTCAGAGACCTTAAGTTCAATGTTCTTTTTATGTGGAGTATTTGGCACATCCTGGCAAAGGTGGGGAGTGAACAAGGAAGCACTGAGGTTTCCAAACATGTAAACCTTATGTAAATATGTCTGTACTGTATATGTGCATTTTATCTGCAAAACCTTAGCRTAATGAATATGGTCTTGTGCAGGTTTTCCTCTTTGAAAACCRTCTGATTATAGGCATTGGCTTCTGTTTGCTTCCATTTCATTTCAGCTGAATTATGTGTCTCAGTTCTGTACTCTCTAACAGTTCAAGCTGTATCTTTATAAGCTGTTAAGATTGCATCCCACTAGCAGAGTCATTTTGATCAAGTTTGTCTTTGAGGATAGTTAGAGATCAAGTTTATCTTTGAGAAAACTGTTGGCTGTTAATTTTCRTTTCAGAGTTCTGCTTCATTGCTGGTTTGTGACAAATGGTTTGAAAGCACTACATGCTTTGAGTACCTCTGGGTTTGCCACTACATGAACCTGATTCAGAAAGGACGTGAAAAGGCAGCAGTAATAAGCAGTAAGTAAAAAATCAAACCACAGTCATTTTTGTAGYATGCATACGAGTTCCTATGATGTAGCTGAGCACTGCCTGATGCCATTCACCTTCCAGTTGCAGGCTCATTGCTCTGCTATTTCTGGACTTCTGGTGCACTTTCACTCRAGTAAAAGGATTTCTGTTTTTATCCAAGGCAAAATTGCTGGACTGGAGAGTGTGAGTATGGCTTAGAAGAAAGCTTAAGCAGATAGTCATCAGTGACACACAGTCTATAGAATAGTATTTGTTACTTGAAATTTTACACAACAGCTGAACACTGCTCATAAGGTATGACAAGTTTCCTCAATTACATTTTGTATAATGAAGCAAAATAGTGGGATAAGGCATTACTCACCTTACACAGGTTGCTGAAGAGATGGACAAATAAGMAGGATGATGTAAGCTAGTAAAGATGTTTACAAGAATTTCCTTTAAACTGCTCTTAAAACTGGCCCTACTTCTGACTGTGRTGCCCAACACTGTAAACTGGACTGTGTCCTGGGGGAAGAAAACCTGTTTTTTCTTGAAGGATGTAACACAAAGWAAACACAGTGATACTGGGGATCATAAATGCATTAGCTCATGCTTCATTGTTTCTAGAAAAGGATTGCTTCACACAGCATGGGAAATATAAACAAAACAGCAAACAAAACTCTTCTAGACAGATGATAGAAGAGTTCAAGGCCACAGAAATAAAGAACAAATTAAATTCTGTAYATTTCTCACAAAAGCCCATTATAACTGACATATTGAATAGACTATTTCTTAAGAGAGAAGGGACTTCTTGAAATAGACACAAATGTTAGTTTTGTTTCTTGCCTTATTTCCAGCTGTCTAAATAGTATTCTGAACTTTAGGTCTTCTGTGTAGAATTTTTATCAATTTATCGATGTTCTGTGCAGTTCTATTCGGTCACAAGTAGATAGTCTGCCACGGTACACAGATACATGCACAGAGTGAGGGCTGACACAGAGATCATGTCCAAAGCCTCTGTGTAATTGAGCACATTGTTTTCATGTTTCTGTGGCTGCCCAGAAACACCTGAATATGTTTAGGCCTAAAGCTACTCTGGTTGCCCTTGAGTGTCCCACAGCTGCATAAGAATACTCTGGGCTGGGAGTTTATCTAGTTGCTGAATAGGTGTGTCCTGGGCTTGCTGAGTTCAGTAAATTTCCCTCCCTTTGTAGGATTCATACAGAGCACTTCTTACCTTCACACTCATAGCCTGCATTATGAGGGAAGTCACACAAGGAATCAGCAGGGAAAGGTGATTGTTGYTCTAGAACTGTTGTTGTGGGATATTCAATTCTTCCTGAGATTCCTGCAGTGCTGTCCTTGTTTTAGCTGCAATTCTGCAGAGAAACCCAAGTATTTCATAATAGTTTGAGTGTCCTGCTTCTTCTGTCATGTGTTCACAGCAGAAGTCAATATGAAAATGCAGTTGTGGGCAGTGTAGTACCATTTTTTTTCCTTATTTGCTTCCTATTTTTCACCCTTTAAAATTCCTTTATGCATCTGACACTTCTGCTTCCTTACGCAAAGTTAGGAGAAACATTAGCTGCAGTTATGTCAGAGAAAATCAAGAAGGTTTTTACTGCTTATTGTTTCATTCTTTCCATGCTCACAACATGTCTCCATAATGCTTGTCTGCGGATGTTGTTTCACATTGCTGTGATCCACCTTCAGGGAATAAGATAGCAATAGCAAAAGAGAAGCTTTCTGTAYGGCAGGTAAGTAACTGAGGTCTAAAACCACTGAGGTATTTGAGCATCCCACCTAAATGTAATAAATGTCTCAGTATGTGGATGTATATTCTGGAATAGTTCTGTGCAAGTAGTGCTAATGAGGCAGRCAGCAACTGCAGCTTTCTTCTGGCATCTGTTCTGTGCTATTGTATCCTGCCCATGCAGAAGGGACCAAAGAAGAAACTGGTTTTTGAAGAGCACKTCCATGTCCAATGACTGAAATGTTGATTCAGCTGACTGAAGGTTGTGCTTCTCAGTGAGTACAAATGAGCATGACTGAGCATGTCTTCGTGAACAAATCAGTTTTTGGTAGCGCTAGGCATCAGTATTTCCTGACTTATTAATCAAARGCTAGCATATGAATTTCTACGACTATCCTTATTTAAAAAAAATACAACACAAAAACCCACAAGCCACCACCCCCTCTGAAAAACACCTAATAGCTTCTAATGTTCTGACATGCATTTTGTATTTAGAATGAAATGTCCTTCTCCGTGATTTTGGCACTTGTTTTAGGCAAATTTTTCACCTTGAAGGAGTACCGAAATGTAGGCCTGTGGTAAAACATCCTAATGAGAAATTCAACTGTAGGAAGCAGAGTAGTAGTTTATTCTCAGACAGATGTGACACTGGCATGCCACTCTCTTCATGTTGTTTTCAATTCTAGATTTGGATCAAGACTTTTTTTCTACTTCTGTGTTCAACAGTGAGGGGTGTTTGAGGTCCAGTTTATAGAAGAGTGACAATAAATCTGCATGGAGGTGTGTGAATTGAAGCACTCTTTCTCACTGAAGTCKAGATGAAGAAGAGAAGGGAGTTTCTGTTTTACTTCAACAGGGATAAGTTCAGTTTATATCTGAACCTCTGAGCTCATGTTTGCTCTGACATTAGCTAAAAATAAGCAACTTCTAAAAATTAGCTAACTTAGCTAATTTTTAGCAACTGCTAAAAATTAGCAACTTCTCTTGTTGGAATAGTCCATATACCTGAATAAGTGAGTTTCAGTGATTTGCTGTTCTTTAGATTACTTCAGTATTGTCTAATGCAGCAATGAATGGCTTTTTCCAGGACTCACCTTTTTATAGCAATGGTGCTGTTGTCATGAGTAGCTATTAATCACTTAATCTCTGGACTCTGCTGGCCATTTAATCATAGACCTAATGTCTTTATGGTTATGAAATAATCATTATTTGAACATACATTGGCATCTCTAGTTATTAGGCAGCTTGCAGAAGAGTGACATGGTATTTTAAAATATGTTTTCAGTAAAAAATTGATTCAGGCCATTTTCCTTAGTCACAACCAAGATGAAATTTTTCTTCAGAGAAGAAGAATTGSTGGAATTGTCACTAAAACCATACCAGACTCCTGAGGTGTATACATGAAAAAGGTTAGGCTAGAAAGATTTTGCCACAGTGCATAAAAAATTAGAATGTTGACAAAATGTGCATTTGACTAATTGTGAAACAGTTCTTGGACAATAAAGGGGTTCAACCAAGCTGGTAAATTGGAATTGTTCTTCCCTCCACTCTTCCCCAGGGAGACTTACAAAAAACTAAGCTAAAAAAAGAATGCCAAAAGAGCTACCATCCTTTGCAAGGGTATATTTCAGCAAACAATAGATTACATACTGTAACAAGGTGTTCTTTAAGAGCACTAATGTTGCTTTATTCCAGGAAGGTTATGGTTSGTGATCTTCTGGAACCTACTTGGAAATAATACAGCAAAAAGGGCTACAGTGTTCCACACTTAAAACTGTGAGATSCCAGCACTGATGTGTAAATTCTGACAGATACCCTGGCAGGGTGCCCTGTGCCATGCCAGTGTGGGACAGAATTCCTAAAATACACATGGCATCGTCCATCTGCTGCTGACACCAGGTGTTAGCCACCACTGCTAAAGCTAATGGACAAGAGGAAATGCAGAGTATCTGTAATCAATAGTTTGGTGGCTGGCTGTTTCCTTTTATAAAAGGTTTATTTCTATTTTTTTTTATAAGAGTGTTAGTGTAACTGAAACCATAAGTCTGACTAGCACTRTGGTGGTGTTTTTTTACTGCTGAGACTTGACAGGCATATATACTAATTAGCATATAGGAAAAAATTGGGTCAGGAAATGTGCTGTTTGTGGCTGTGTTCATTTGAATGAAAAACACATGTCACAGACTAAACTCTCTTCACCAAAAAAGAGGGAAAACATTCACACAGGGGACGATATGAGCTACAGTTGTTGTATCTGGGTAGTTTTGCTGTTACTTCATTTTCTGCCTGAAGCAAGTTGAAATTATGATTGACTCTAACAGGAACCAAGGTGATACAGACTTTACTGGGCAGTGGGAGCCAAGTCTCTYGCTTTTGAAGTATCAGAAGTGACCAAATGGTAAAGGAAATGCTTGCCAATAAACAATAAAAATGTAACAAACCCACAACCTGGGTTCAGAAAAGGTCTGATGTGCCTGACTGAAAAGGTTTTATCATGGTGCATCCGTTTAGGCCTCAGGAAATCATGGTATTTGTATGTGTATTTCCACCTCAGATTAGTAGAGAATAATAGGTGATGTTGATGTCCTTTCTTGCTCGTGATTGCCATATTCATGTTTTTTTTTTTTTTGAGTTATGGATGGCGGGGAGCTGTGATGGAAAATGGCTGGGCTTGTGTGCACAGTGTCACACCTGAGCATTACGGAATCTTCTGTTTCTTACCTTGGAATTTGCCACCTGCTAATGACTTGAGAACTTTGTATCCTTTCATAGAGGAAATAGTGCTTTATCTCTAGGCTAGCAGCAATAAGGAAAACTTGCAGCAGTGACTAGAGAAAAACCCCAAACGAGTCTGGGCAATGTGCAACAAACAGCTTCCGAGAAGGGAATATACTGAAAAGAGCTTTTGTCACTGAAACTGATAAGAGATTTAATGAGGAAACAGTTGAATGAGCGCTATAAGAAAAAAGATCAGAAAGCCTCCATGCTCTCCACTTTAACTCTATTCTATCAATTAATAGTCTGAGGCATAAAGTTTTTCACTGGATATTAGTGGCTCTTGTCTTTTGAAGGAACATGCTCATATATCAAGAATGTAGCATTGGAATTCAGGGATTAGACATAAATTAAGATAAGGAGAAGCATTGTGAGAGGAAGGGAACAATGCTGCATGTGGAGAGCTGGGCAGGTGTTAGTTGTCTGCTTCCAATCCCCCATGGCAGGGGGGTTAGAACTGGATGATCTTTGAGGTCCCTTTGAACCCAAGCCATTCTATGGTGCTGTTACCTCCATAATGGTGTGGTGAGTTTGAAAATTGGGTTAGAAAAATTCTTGTTTGAAACAAGGTGCTAAAACAACCCAGAACAAATGCTAAATGCTTGGGAGTCTATAGAGTTTTCTAAGTAAGACAGAACAAAAGATTACATTTTCTAGGCTGATGGCAGAAGTCCATTTTTCTTTCCTTCATAAGAGGACTAGTGTAAATTGCTTATCCAACACTTTGGTTTCCAGTTGTGTTGGGAGCTTCCATTGATGATTATATGTAGGCTATCAATTTTTGCTGCTATTATTTTGTGTGTGCTTAAAACTGCCAATGTAGTCAAAATCCTTCTAGGTGGAGTGCGGAGTTACAGCTGTGATTGTGAATAATACCTGCAGAGTTCATGTCACACTTTGCAATTCCAGCACTTCTAGTGCAAGGTGAGTAAAGCTGAAGGGAAGATACAAGTCTTTAGGAAAAAGCTAAAAAAAACAACTGAAGAAACAACCAAACCCAAGCAACTCTGATTTTCAAATCACCTCAGAAAGAATGCTTGAAGCATGTCATATTGTGAAAAGCGGTTTCTCTGTATTTCAGTCATCTTAGCACTGTTTGCTTATCTTTTCMACTTCAGGATCCATGAAAAATTGGCAAGAGTCCAGTGCTGGASTCTGCAACCCTCAACACCGAGTGTCCTAATAGTGGGACTAAATTAGACAACCACTTGAAGTACATACAGCTTCACCAAATTACTGGCTGTATCAGCAACAGCTTCTGTCTGGCAGCTGACAGAGGAGGATCTGGAAAATCCATATATATTGCAGGATCTGCCTCTAATACTGTTCAACTGTCAACTCGTGTTTCTAACTAAATTGAAGCCAATTTACAGCTCAGGGAACTGGCTACATTCCATTGACTAGCCCTGTTCTTCAATTGTGGGTGAAGAGTTCAACTGTAGTTCAAATTCTTCTATTGTTTCCAGCAGATGATTCAAATAATGAGTGTGAGATATTCTGCCAGTTACTAATTTTGAACTTCAAGTAAATTATTTTTATATTTTGTAGATATAAAGATAAAATGCCTCTTCTGAGCAATGTCACACAGGATAGTTGATAGAATGGCACTTTCAGGGTGAAAAAGCTGTGTGTCTTATTGGTGAAATGTAAACTCATGCCTGTGTTCCTTTGTAGCTTTTCGGTGCTTTCCAAWGATGAGCTGAGCAGTATCAGCACAAAGGTATTGTGAGGGAGCACTTTCATCCATGAAATAAATCCTGGTCTGTCTCCCAGTGAATGTTTGAACTGGACACTGCCTATAACAATGGAGTTAGGTATAGCACATTGCCTGTTATCTTTTGTGTATCCTTTGAAGAGTCYCCCTCAGTTAGAGATGACTGCTTTYRGTATACACACTCCTATCTGTTCAAATCTCTATCCTACTGAAACACAGAATGTGAGTTTTAATAGGAATTTATAGGTTAGTGCTACTGGAAGCAAAAGGAAAAAGAAGTTGCTTTTCTCAAGGGGAAAAATAAATAAARTGTGACTAAAATAATCACCCAAACCAGTACTGCTGGTTAGAAAGGAAGAACAATTTTTTGTCAAAACTCTCCACAAACATGRAAAGTTCTGTGTGCTTTATTTGCTTTGTGCAGCACTGGTTTTGAATCAAATCACAAAGCAATCTAACTTTGTCTTTTTAAATGAAAAGCTATTGTTTRCTGTATTTATATTGTTCAAGCAACACCAGGTGTCTTTTCACCTGCAGATTTCTAATTCATTTTATGAAATGAGCAAAGTTAATGCAGRRTCATAAATTACTACAGARCAACCTTCTTGTTTTTAAAATATGYGAATACAATGTTCTTGGACAAGTGCCTGCTTAGYAATGCAAGAATGACTCAATGTCTCTGCTGAAGAACACCAGGACTTTAAGCATAGCAATAAACCCACTAACCTGGTGGTTAAGGGAGGGATGGATCCGTTTGCTTTGAGTCCTCTTGTCMGTGCAGGATGACTGTGATGATAGCAGCCACACCAGAGAGGAATCAAGCTTTTAATTTATTCACTTACCTCTATCAGATTATTTTACTGACCTACAAGACAGAGTCATGAAAGCTTTTCTTAGGGTGTTGAGGCAGGGACAACAGGCTSTCTTTTCTCTGCAGTCCTCATGCTTTCTTTCACAAGTATTTAACTAAACTCCAGAAAGGAACACACTAGCAATTCTTTGTCATGGAGTTCATCAGTTTATGCTGATATTTGAAAATAAGTCTTTTAAAGTTATTAGAATAACTAAAATKAAGCTATTTTCCAGGCAGATTATTCATTCAGCTCTTTCCATCTCTTTCTTTATGCTATATGGTGCTTTTTATTAGAAAATAGAAAAGTTTTGGATTAAAAAGGAAAAAGTGTAAGAGAGAGAGATGTAAGGGAAGACTTTCAGTTGCCTCTTCTGATGTCTATTTAGCTAACAGTTTCAAGTCCACAGTAATGACCAGTAAAATACAAGTGTGAATGATGTGGCTAAAATCTGAACTTTTAAAACAGTCTAAAAGTTATATATTTTCCAGTTAAAAGAGAAAATGCTTTTCAGATTATGTTTTAGCTATGTTGCCTGACTTTGCTTTATGTTAATGACATACATTTTGGTCAAGCCATCTTTCAATTAGCCTACACCTTTCACAGAATAYTAACCTGGAAGTAAATATTTTGAGAAAAGGTGCAGCTTGGGTAGAATCTGTGCATATATTTCAGTATTCTAGTGCTATTACTGTGTCTAATGATAAAAAAAATAAGGTAAGCAAAAAGAAAAGAGACTGTTTCTGCCTCAGAGAAGACAAAAGTGTTCAGAGTGCTAGCCCAGGAATAAGTTTCATTTTCATTTTTACACTTTGCCACGGTGAAAAGCAATCTAATGTAATTTTTTGATGCTCATTTTTGTGCTCCTTTTATGGAACTGATCTTCTGTGTCTCACAGGACTTTTCTGAAGTTAAATATTTTSTCTATGTATTCTCTTTTACAGTACGAGGTGCCATGTGAGTACCTAAACCTTAATCATAATCTTCTTCATTCAGACTGGCATTTTGGCTCATGAATATTCTTGCACACCCAGAGGGATCAAGTCTGCAAATATATAAGATATGCTAAAAAATGTGCTGTTAGTCTCTTGTCTAACTAGGACCTATTAACTTAATCACAGCAATGGATATATAATAAATACTTGGAAATTCTCTGCCTCCTACAGAACCCTGTGTAGTCTCTGTCACAGAGTCATAGAATAGTTTAGCTTAGAAAAGACATTTAAGACTATGAGGTCAAGCAGTCAGCCCAGCCCTGCTCAGCCACTGCTAAACCATGTCCTAAAGGGCCACATCTATTCTTTTACTGTACACATTTAGTCTTTTATCTCCAGGGGTGGTGACTCAACCACTTTCCTGGCAGCTTATTCCTGTGCTTGACAGCACTTTTGGTCTTCACAGTCTAAACCTCCCCTGATGCAGCTTGAGGCCATTTCCTCTTGCATTGCTTATTAGTGTTCCTTTCAGCCTTATGTAAAGCACATACTGGCATGGCAATTGTATCTTCTTTGGTGTTTCCTTGTTTGCTTTTGTGACAGCTCCTTATTAGCCAACAGACTTCTCAAGAGCTGCTTTTCTGAAAGATTTTTAATTTCTGCTGTATGTTTGTTCTGAGGATGGGAGGATCCAGGAAAAGCACAAGTGCCTCARTCTCTCTATTTGCTTCAGTGTGCTACATGTAATTCCTTGTGAGTTGACCTGGGAAGTGAGTCACGAAAATCTTTCTGAAACAGCTTCTCTTACGTTGCAAGGCTGGGTCACACCTGTATCCTGCTGCTTTACGCAATGGCCACAGCTGTCATCCTGTGCTGGAGAAATTAGGCTAAATTCTGTCACTTGGAGGCTGATGGAATGAACAGCCTGGCCTCCAAAAAGAACTGGAGCAGTCATGCTTACAGGGCAACCAAGCTGACTTTCCCCCAGCAGATGTTGGGGTCAGCTGATGCTGGTGTTCAGAGTGGTCTGGAGGCCCCTGTTCCTTGTTTCTCCTCAACCTGTCCCCTGCTCTGTGTAGTGGCCTTGTCTGCAGTAGGAATACATTGCCATGTGTGCAGCAGCATTAGAACAAAGGGGATGGAGGCCACATTTGCAGCCAAGTGGGAGAGCTTTGTTAGGAAAGGAAAAGGGAGTGAGTAGAACAGGATTCTCTTGCCTTTTAGATGTGAAGAGTATCCACCACCTCACAAAGGACAGATCTTGCTGAAATGGCAAKTGAAGTGTGCTGAGCTAGGGAGGTGCCCTAAGCAGTCCCTTGGGATGAAGATATTGAAGGTGGAACTTAAATAASCATAGTGGATAGTTGCATTTGTCAGGTTTGAGTTTAGGCTTGGCCTGGTAAAATATCTATCTTAACCCCTCCAGAGTAAATAATTTAGCCAGCATGGAAGTATGTGGTTGGATAGCTCTCCTTACGACACTGAAGGAGGTAACACAAATTTCATTTCAGGGTGAACTGCTCTCAGGGCAGGCCAGCAGCATTTCTAATGTGGTGATACAGTCCTTTCACAGAGCCATAGACCACATGCTGTCCTGGGAAAGGCCTTGAAGCACAGATGTTCCCTGTCAATATTGATTTGTGGGCTCTGCTTATCCTCAAGTAAAAAGATTTTCTTCTATTTCCCATGGGAAGTACTTATCAACCAAAAGAGGCTACATCAGTGTTGAAGCTTTTAGTAACTATATTGCTGCCTTACTCCATTTATTGATTTATATCTATGTTAACTGATATATATAAAATCCATTTAAAGATTTATATGGTGTATGAGAAAAATTGGATTGTAACTGAATTATTGGTCTTCATTTTCTCYCATGAATAATCAAGTTGTTCCTGGATTATTGTTGGGCTTCTGTTGTGTCTCGTTCATGTTTGTGTTTATATTGTTGGCATATTTACTACACAATTCTGTTTAGTGCAATGCAAGGGGAAAAGAGCACACTTGGTATCCCTTTTGGGCAGTTTGATTATTAGTAAATCCTGTCATACCTTTCTAAGATTGTCAGTTCCATTTCTCTTTCCCAGTCTGACAAAAAGTTGCAGACTTTGGCTGATTTTGTGGGGTTTTTATTAGAACAGTAATGAATTGACAGCTGAATGTATACTATATATCCAAGAAATGCTCTTCCTGTAACAAAAGCCACATGTYCTGTCATCTCCTGGGGAAATTCTATCCCACGAATTCATCCAGAGTGAGAAGAATCTTCTCAGTTATCTTGGTTTTCAGGTTTTTAGTTATTAATGTATTAGTCACAGTCTCGCTGTAGGTGTGTGTTACTCAGCAGGTTTTTCTGTTTGTTTTTCTCTTTGTTTGTCTTTGGGGGTTTTTTAAGGTTCATGTGGTGGGTTGCTGTGGCTGGGTGGAGGTTTCTTTCCTRTGAGATGAAGGTGTGTGCTTTCCATGTGTTATCTCACATACCTGAATAATTAAATAGTGTGTTTGACGTCTACTGACTGATAGAAAATTTACYTTGTCTACATGACTTACTCCTAATGCTACCTACCCAACACTTCCTTTATTCTTATAGGTTTCAATGCATATTATGCACAACTTTGGTTACAGTCTCTTTACTGATGATCATTGAAAAATATTTCTTKAACTAACATAAAATGTAGGCTTCTAGTTCTGCCGGTCATGGACAAAGTAAGCTCAGATCTTCCTATGCTGTGCATCTAGAACTGGAGAACACAATTCTTCATTTAGTTTTGCCTTATTTATCAGTTTAACTGAATTTCTAATTGATGGTTCTGGTACTCTCGCTGAATGTTTAACCAAAATTACTAAAATAAAAATTCAGTCATATTTCACCACTAGTATAGGCATCATACATATACTAAAGTACTTCAGAGTTTCAGAAYATGACACAATTTTTACATGTATTTTTCCTTTCRGCATGTCTCTGAGGTTGCCAGTACTAACAAACACTCCATGAACTTTATTGCCTGATGAGAACTGAGATGCAAGTCTCAAGACCTGCTTTTTGGGTTTGCTGAGTTAGTCTGTCCAGCAGAGGAGGGAACTGAATTTGCCTATTCTCGAGATCAGGACAGCATTCTGTCCACCCTGATGGGCAGTGGTCAGTCACTTCCCTTCTCTCAGGGCTTCAAGTCCCTGAGCCTTAGGGAGGTTACAGCCATTTCATTACCAGYTTTCCCTCGGATGGCCAAATATTTCCTCCTCTTTGAAAGAAATATCAAAGAAGGCAAAATCTAGGGCAAAATCTCTAGGGCAAAATCCAGCAGTTTTGCCACATACAGATCACAGCAGCTCAGTTTGCTTGGCAGTGCTGGGTTGTCTCCTGCTGTTTGTGCGGGGAAGGGGCAGAGGATTGGCTGTGGATTTACCAACTATTTAAACTCGTACACCATCTAGTGGTACGTTTTTTGAAAGGACTCTCAATCATGTAAGATAAAGCAGATAATCTATTTGACTTTCAATTTCAAATTCCAACTGCATCTATAATTAGAAGCAAGTAGCTGTGTTAAGACAAATATGAAAGCATCATCTTTCCCCTAAGGAGCCCTAATGTTATACTCTTCCTTAACATGTGTTTACATATTTCTTGCAGAAAACATAATTCTTGGTTTTATCTTCTTAAGCAAAATGSTCTTAGTTGCAGAAGAGTTAGCTTTCAGAGAAGAGAACCCAAGAATAGTTTGTGCACAAAATAATATTTATTCTTAGTTYAAAAGGTCAAATGTTTCTTTAAAAGCTGTATTGGTATTCTGAAGAGTAAAAATATCCACCGCATAGAAAGGGTAGTGATGGTAACATTGCATATTTTTTCCATGTAAAATTGCTGATGTGCCTTACATCTGCTCTGCAGAGATTCTGGGGACAGTCAGCTATGAGGAATCAATGTATTATCTAGCTCCTGCCACTCAGGGAATCAGCTTAGATATTGTGAGTTTTTTTTAAGAAAAAAACTAAACCCACCCTGAATTTCCTGCATACTTTTTAGTTTTTTAGCCTGTAGGCTGCACTCGTTTCACACTTTCAAGCTTTTCTCAGGATGCAGGGAAGTGGAAATATTTTCTTTTAAAATGAATGCTGAGTCTCAGACGTGATTCCAGTAGCAGAGACTCCAAGTGAAGCACTAAAAATAGTGAGAGTCATGATAAAATTGCAAGAGCAGGAAGTGTTGCCTCTGAGAGGAGTGGGGAGGAATCTCAATTTGCATGCATTCATTAACTTGGCATCTGAAGTTAAGCTGCTTTTTCTAGGGTGCTGCTTCTTTCATTGCTGTAAGAATTATAAAAACAGTTCACAAACCAACTCCTGGCTGAATGCTCTAAGGTAGTTTATAATCTTTACAATTACTTGATATTTACAATCCATTATCACAGATCTAAGATGTAATTCAGATTATTTTTAATTTCCTGGATAGCTTTGTGTTTAGCAGGTAGACTGAAGCTGGGTACCTGCTTAATTTTTTTGATAAAATGTTATGGGTGCTAATCTCTGGTTAGTGGTAATGATCTGGAGCATGTTGGAAAGATATCTGCATGCTGGGCACAACGATCTCACTGCAGCTGATGATTGTGCTGCTTGATCTCCATTGTAATACCTATGGCTTCAAAAGATGCTGTAATAGTACTTSTGCATAGGGAGAGATCAGTATCTGGCAAGAAGGTTCTACTTACACGCAGCAAATTATGCTAATTTTGTTCACACTCTTTAATTGTCATTTAAAGATAAAAGCTTTGTAATTGCTTCCAGGTGTAATGCAAATAAAATGCATTGCATCTCACTTTGAAGGAAGGAGGCCATGGGCAGCTCATAGTTCCACAAAACAACGTGAAAGGAGATATGAAAACAAACTGGATGGGCAACTTGGTTTGGGGGTTTGTTCCACCCAGGGTCCTTAGACTGGCTAAGGATTGAGCCAGGTGCTTTTTGCCTGTGAATTGGGATGGTTCATTGTGATACCTTCTCTCTCAGCCTAACAGATAGTGTGAATCTAACAATTGTGCCTTAGAAAGGAAATACCCTTGGGAGTGGAAATAGCTGTTCCCAAGGATATGATACTTGGAAATGAAAGAAAAATGTCTCATCTTCTTTACCATTGGTGCTGGATGTTTGGTAAGTGCAGAAAGAAACTTTTCTGGTTTTAATAAATAGAAACTTTYGCTCCTGAACAAACCCAAAATTAARGTTTTTGACTAGTGATTTGTGTAGTATCTGTAGGTAAGTTTTCTCACTATATACATTTATTGTTAACRAAGAAAGCATATTTACCTCTGTTCAATGTAATGCATGACCTYTCACATTCTGATTTTACTGTATCACACTTTAAAGGTGGTTCCCATKAATTATTTAATGGTCTTTTAAAAATTCAGTTTAATTTGTTACAGTTTTCTTTTATTCTCTCATTTTGCTCAGTAATTCCATGCTCCTGTTGACTTGTTTGTGGTTTGTACATAAAATGCTATAATTTGTCTTTAAAGTTCACTAAGATTCTGACATTGAAATATGAAGAGGCCTTTGTGTCAGTAATGGAATTTTCCTGTTTTCCATATTTTATTCTTTCCTAGACTGTAGTACAGCAGCATGTTGGTAGTAAAGTTTTCAAGGGAGCTTAAGACTTTTCCTGCAGGTCCATCCTTGTCTTAACACATTGAGAAATTCTGAAGTGAATAATAATCAGTCCTTTCTACATATYGGAATTAGTTTGTGAAAATACTCTTTTATATATTTCTGAACTAATTGGTTACACCTGATATTTTATTATATGTATTTGAGTGAAATACAAACAAGGTTGAAATGAAATCTAGCAACCAACCACTTTATAAATCTCAAAGTAATCCACAAGTATAGTGTCAAAATTATATTCAGCATTCTTGGGCAATGATTAACTTATATAAGCAGCTGATGAAATTGTCCATGYTTCCCTTTTCATTCCTCTTGGTACTAATTTGGAATTTGAAATGGTATTTGACTGTTTAAGTAGATGAAAATCCTGTTGTGGTCTGGAAAAAATTCTAGCTGTTGTAGTTTTAAAGCAGTCCTTGGGAATAAAAGAGTGTCTCCTCATGTGATGTTCAGTTTTAGTAAAGTTCAACTTCTTATACAGGTAATGTCAGGTATCATAAATATATGAACAGTCCTTCTATTTGCATTTCTTTGGATGAACTGGAATCCTTTGCTGATTTCTTTATTTTGAGGGCTTTTAAAAAATCTTTATTCCATCATTTAAATAATATTGTCTAAATATGTCAGCTGGCTAGTAGCAGCCATGTTCCTGAAATAGCATGACAATCTATTTTCAGTGGATTCYCAGCTACATAAATGATTTGAGGAAGTAACCAAAATTGTGCATTTGCTTTCCTAGGGATTTCAGGGAGGGAGTAATAGAGCTAGGGATGCAAATAGTCCTGGTACTATTTGAGAATTAACATTATTAATATTAAGAATTCTTATTTGGTTCGTAGGAACCAAGTGATCCTGACAGGAAAGCTATATTATTGAGTGCAGGAATGAAGCACACAAAGATTCAGCATGATCATGGTTTTGCTTCCARAAATGCCCAGCACTGCATATCATTTTCTTCTCCTTTGTATCTGCCATTTTCAGAGTTAAATGTGTGCTTCTGCTTAGGATGGCAACCCCATAGCAACACCATCTGTTTATTCAAATTGATGTTTCCTTATAAGTGAAACATGGTAGTTAAATATAGCTTGACAATTACCTGACATTTTAAGAGTTTAAGTTGTTTTTCATTGCAGCATAGTAAAATAGCAAAAGTGGAATTAATTTGGTTGTCAGATACTAACTGTATTGTAAATAATWTTTTGCAAAACCAAATACCCCCATTTTCTGTGAAGAAACACTCTTATCTCTCACATTCACCCATGACTTGCTTCCTGTGGGTGGCTGTATGATCTAGATCACTGAGTAAGCACATAGAGTGGGAAGTATAAATTCATAAATGTCAAAGTGCCTAGACCAGCTTTGGTTTGTTTTGGAAACAAATACCATACTCTAGTATGTCATGGGCTCAGTTTGAACCTCTCACCTTTATTTGGATGAATGAGAACTGTGTTCATGTTGCAGTTGTAGCTTTGCCCATTTGTAGGTGTAAGTTCACAAATGTCGAAGAATATCAATCAGCATGAGAGTAAATTTTTATATCSCAGCATCTCTTAAATTATAGCTGTGCACAGGAGTTGGTTTAGCACTACTAGTCCTGAAAGAAGTACCATAATTTCTAGGAACTTTGGAACTAGTTCTTTTGTTTGGGTTTTTTGTTTTCTGTTTTTTCTCTTTAAGAATACTGTGAATTTTGGAAGTCTGCCTGCACACAGGAGTTCATATCCCTGTGTGCAAGTGTCCAAACCCAATCTAAGTCAGAGGCAGCTGCAGATGCTTAATAGAAATGTGTAATAGAAATATCTGTCCAAGCTGAGTTCCAGTGTCTGCCAAAACACATGGCAAGATAAACTGYTATAACCTTTAAATGATTAATGAAAAACAATCTGCTATGGTCATCTCAAATAAATGACAGAACAGCCTTAATCATAGCCACAAGTGAGGTTATTGTGTTTGAGCAGGAAAGCAAAAATATCASGAATATCAAGCACTTCAGTCTTAGATTTGGCTATCTAGTTTGGTCCTGTTTAGTGCACAGCTTAAAATGGGAATGTGACTAGTCTTCTCATTTCTACAGGCTTCAGCATTGTACAGAAGGAAGCAAGAGGGAAGAGAAAACAGGATAATTCCTTTTTAAATCCTGCTACTCTGTGGCAAGCAGRGTGGCATTACTGAGAGTTGTTCCTGTCTCTGTTCCTTTTGTTGGAGCTTTAGAGATACTATAAATTGTTAAAGCCTGCTATCACAACAGCACAAACGCTGCCAGYGACAGCCAGTGGGGGCTTTTCTACTTGTCCTACTTAGTCTTAGGTATATGGGGAGAAGGCTGTAATGAAACTGTAAAAMTTCAGTTCATCAATATGAAAGGAAAGGCGATTAAAATGAAATAAGAGGCATGAGTCATCAAATTGACATGCACCACTGGATTTAGCAGTCAGTATTGGTAGGGTTTCTGTAGGAAAACCTGTGGTATTTTTGGCTATTGCTGTCAGAAGAGTTGGACTGAGCAAAACGAGATAAAAGACTGTAATACAGAAGGGAAGTTTTAAAAAGCAACATATCTGCTTAATTAATTGCAGCCTACTTATATATTCATTAACTGCTATTATGAGTCAATCTTTCTTTGCTTCAGATTTCCATTCTGAAGGTAGCAGATACAGAGCAAAGCAACTGTTCTCCAGCCACTTCCCAATACTGTTACACACTTTGTGTTACATTTTTATTCCTCTCATTTAAATAATAAAGCACAATTTAGAGAAAGAAGTTCTTATGGGAGAGACACGACTGGTGTTTGACAAGAAGACTGTGCTGTGGTTGAGATTCATGAAGTCATAATGAAATGGAATATCTGAGAGTGCTTTAAAATAAGCAACTGTCTATTTATTAGCAACATTATTAGAAAGTACTAGAACTAGATTTGTGTGTGTGTGTGTAAGAAATAAGACTGGCAAACCTGTAYACTTTTAAGTTGAGAAATGTATTTATTCCTTCTCCCAGCCTCCAATATTGAAGTAGTTGACTATAAATCTTGTGCTATTTTTTTTTGGTTTTTTGCTATTTCAAGCTACTTTTAAACAGGGAAAATTGATGAAAAAAAACGTAGAAAGTCTATCATGGATTGAATCAGATTGAGTTAAAGTTCCTATAACATTCTAGCCTCAGAAGCTGTAACACARGCTTTTCACATGAGATAAGGAAAATTCCATTTTAGTAACTTGGTTTGGATAAGTCCTCTCTTCCGTCTTCTTTTCTTCAAATACAGTTTTTCTTGTTTGTTATTCTCTTGCAAAATGTGCTTAAGCACCTAGCACAGTATCCCAGAAGGACTATATAAYAGTCACAAGCCACTCACCTTTTAAAATCTTTTTCTTCAACACCTGTGGCTCATTTACTTCTGGTGGTGGGTTCCTTCACAGTGTTTTCAGCTGAGGCTCCTTAGAGATGACACAGGACCTTCCCCCACCAATGCTGGCTTGTTACAGAGCAGTGTGTGCCTGAAGCAACCCAAACTGGCAGAACACTTCTTTATTTCTCTCTTCTGCTTCAAGGCARTCCTTAATCTTGGCAGGGAGCTGTAATTCTGGTAAGTCATTTCAAAGCTCTAGTAGCAGTCCTTGGTGAACATGGAATGTCCTGGATGTTGTTGCTTCAGGGGAYTGAATCTTAGCTCACATAATTCCGAGAGAAAGCAAACAATAAATGGAAGAGTCTGTTTCTTTTTGGTGTTTTCTTACATGGAAGCAGGTAGAAGGCTTCGCTTTATGGCCCAGTACAGTTTCCTCCCATTGCACAGCCTACAAAAAATCTTCTCTTCCCTTCTGAAGTGCACATTTGTTATGGTTATGGTCGTGGTCAAGGCAGTCTTACAGTTAGACCCTCCTCAGTTAGGGCTTTACTTCTGGATGCTTCAGTGAAGTCCTTCTGAATTCMTTTCCTCTTCACTGAGCACAGACAGGGCTGGTGGCAGTCAGCACAAACCCAGCACTGCAGCCAGTGGGAGACAAAGCACCTTGCACTTGCCTGTTGGGATTGCCACTGGGAAATACCTTTGACACACTTTGGGCTGAAATATTCCATGTCTGTGAGGTGTCTCACAGTGCACTCCTGGAAAACTTTAGGAAAAATGAGTTTGAAGATTGCTTCTTTCAAAGTATTGACTAAAAGCCTTAAATAGCGCCTGCAAATGCAGTATTACTTAACCAGAGAATTGAAGATTKAAGAGATTTTGTAATTATTCAGTAGGTGACAGTAAATCTCTGAAGTACTAGATTGAGACTGTGATCAGACTGCAGGTCTGATAAGGCTGGGTTGGAGTTGTAGTGCTGAAGAGCCAGGGAAAGAACCAAATTCATGYCATTGCAAAGACCCAACCAACAAAGGGTTCTCAGGTCAAGAGACCTGGGTGCCCCCCACTCCAGAGGCAAAAAGATCAACATAAACAGCAGAAAACTCTATGTACTAAGAAGGGTAGGGACCTCTGCTATTGATGATAAGGTAAGTGGAAATAAAAGTGATTTACTGTCTGGAAATTTGCCATTTGTTTGTATTAATGTCAATAAAGAAACAGAAGAGACTATGAAAGTGCTAATTGTCCAAAGCAGAATTGCAAGTATATATCTGAAGGCTATATTTTATTTTTATTTTAATTTGCAGTTAAGAAATAAAAACAGGGAAGGGATGGAGGGAAGTCTGATGCTTTTATAATGAGTTCCAGGCTGTTCAATTCCTTTGGCTTCAACTGAATAGGTATTTTTTCTAGAATGTTTACAAGAGGTTTTATGCTATTGTATGTCTTTCCTCTTGGTGATATTTATATGAAGATTTACCTTGCAGTAGTTTCTTTGAAATCTGATCTGAATTGCCTGGTATTGGCAGAGTTCTGTCTCTCTAATGGTTATATATATGGGCCTAATTATCTGCTTTAAAACTCAAACCTCATATTAATGAGGCATCTTTATGATTTCTCTTATTTTTCTTTGGTTTAAATACCAAGAGATGGCCACCCTTGCTGATAACAAGGAATAGGATAAATGTGTTATATTGAATTTTCAAGTTCACTGAGTCATGTGGATATATATTGAAATTATTCTTTTTGCACCTGGACTTTGGCTTCTGTACAGTTCTTGCAARATGAGAGCCTTCAGTTTAACAGTAGGTTTATTGTGTGCTGTATATACATATGTAGATGAATGAGGTTTCTTTTCTATTTCTACTTTCACCACAGTAAAAAAGAAGGAAATTGCAGGTTGTTAAAGCCTARTGCTCCCCTCAGTGTGATTTGTAGGGGTTTTTTGCACACAGTGCAAACTGTTTATCTTTCCACAATTTGAGTATGYCACTAGCAAGTTGTGTCTAAAAATATAAAAATACCATAAATTGCTGAAATTAATTCTTTATTAGGATCTATTTCAGAYTGGAATGGTGATGAAAGGAACTATTATCTAAATTTTACTCCATCATGATTTACTGCAGAGAACAATCTTCCTGCAGGGGCCTCTCACTGCTTCTGGTTGATGGGCGTGAGATACACAGCAAATGGAGGTGGCCCATAGGAAGCTCACAGGGGATCTGCTCGAGATAATTAGTGCATCTGTTTTCCCTTCCCAAATTCATCTGTGGTACTAAACTAGCTGATGATTCTGTTTTGCTTGATGATTGTGAGGAAGGTTATTTGACTAATGGAAAGTTCAGTCTTTCTCRTTTAGATGGGTAAACTCTGTTACACTTAGAAATGTAATGTGGATAGTAGGAAACAGATTGTTGTGCAATACTGCTGCTTCCCACTGCTTTGCCCTGAATGAAGGCTTATAAAATGTGTGAGTTGGAGTTAGGAAGTGATGACCCCTGTGAGTGCAGAGGGAGATTTTTGAGGAATAGTGCAGCTGTCATACCTGGGAGGTTGTATTTTTTTGAGATGATGAATACTGTTTCAGTGACTCTTAAAAAGTTTCATTTAATGAGTCAGAATTAATTCCATGCAAATCTGATTTCTCCCTTGCTCTTTTTCTAACTGTCAGAGAGGAGAAGGAGGAACGTTTTATAGAACACCTTTTGCTTTAAGATTAGAATTTCAGATGAGTTACATAATATCTGTGAAAATTGAGAGTAAAATGTACTATATTGACCTTCACAGTCATCTAAGTTAGTATCATGATATTCTAGAGAGCTAAGTCTAGTTAGTTAAGCTTTACCTACTACTGTAACTAAATTTAAAATATAGTTTCGATAAAGCTTTTGATATTTTAATACTGAAYGTACTTTCAGAATAGAGAAATCTCATTACTCTATTTCCCATCCCAAAGAATATATTCTTTAAGCCTCTCTTCCTTGAGAGTTCTCTTGGATGCCTGTCTTAAGCTACTCCTCCTTTTGTAAATAACATCTGSTTTTGATTCTGTCTTGRTGGTGCCATTCCTGTAAGTGAGTGTCAGTTTATATCACCATAGAACATCCTGAGTTGGAAGGAACCACAGGGATCACTGAAGTGCAGCTCCTGGCCCTACACAGGACACCCCAGCAAACCCAGGCTGAGCCTGTTCCAGTGCCCAAACACCCCCTGGGGGAAGAACCTTTCRCAAATATCCAACCTAAACCTCCTCTGACACAACTTCAGGCCATTCCCTCGGGCCATTCCTGTCACTGTCACCACAGAGCAGAGATTGGTGTCTGCCTCTCCCCTCGTGAGGAATTTGTAATTGCAGTGAGGGCTCCCCTCAGTCTCCTCCAGGCTGAGCAGTGCCCTCAGCCACTCCTCAAATGGCCTCTTCAGGCCTTTCACATCTTCATGGCCCCTTGTGGGCACTTTGTAATAGCTTAATGCATTTCTTRTACTGTGGCACCCAAAACTGCTCACAAGATTTAAGCTGAGGCCTCAGAACACACAGCTRTCATTGGGGAATGTTTTGGACTGGGAAGGAAGGGAGTAGAATATAAGTCCTTCCCCACAYCTGAAGTTACCTTATAAACTTCATAGGAATTACTACCAATGAAAATTTCTAATTTCATGTTTTTGTGCAAGAAATAAAAAGCGTGGGTGTCAGCACATGCTTTAGTTGCCTGGTAATTTTACTATAAAATGATGATGTGTTATGGTAATTTTAACATTAGCTTTGATCAACAAGCTGGACTAGCTACCTTCCTTCCCACCTAAATTTTTCTGTGACTTCTAGAACATTATCTGTGAGTTGATATGGGTAAAAGAGGCTGAGGATGAGTGGAGCAGTTATTTATATTTATGTCCAGTTAGGTTCTAATTTTAGTGTGTTTTTTGTAGGTTTTTTAGAGGCAGGAGACTGGTGAATCAATCCAAGTTAGCTTTAGGAAGTGTTTCAGTAGGAAGGGGTAAGAACTATCATTTTAACAGAGATGGCTCRCCCAAGCCAAATAACTTTCTCTTGTTTGGGGAAATAGCTATTTGAAGTCTGGTAAATGTACGTGAATGGTATTTTCATTGCTGCTTCTATAAATATCAAAATATAGGCAAAATGGATCAAAATAATTTTTTAAAATGTTCTGGTGTTTTTGACCTTAGTAACCTAAARAGATTTTTATTATAAGTAGTTTGCMCTTAATTGTCAGCATCAAAGCAATRAAATACAGAAGGTTCCTGTCCAGTGCATCAGCTGTATGGAGCAGGTTGCTTGGATGCCTTCTGTAGAAGATCATGTTCATGCTTTCTCTTCCCCTCTGAGGTGCAACAGAGCAAGACAGCCCTTATGACACTGCCTGGATAGGTTTAATTAGGCCATTTGAGGCACTTTGGATCAAAGTAAGAAAAGAACTTGTCACTGCAGGTCAAATTTCTCAGTCCCAAAGGCCACTGGGACACTTTCTGTAGATAATTGTGAGAATTAGAGAACATTATAATTTTAAAGCCTATTATTTTCTTTTCAAGAAAGGCTTAAAGTAATCTTTTTGCTAAGTGCAGGGAAAGAAAAAATGCTGGTTTAGAAATAAAACTCAAGTTGAAGGTAGTGGTGTGYCTCATGGGCTGATTTTGGTCTTCCTGCAGGGTTCCCACTTGATATGTAAAATGTATTGTGGTTAAGAACTAGTTATAAGCCCCACTGTTTTATGTTTCTTTGTTTAAAAGCAAGGTGAGAGGGCCTCTGACCCATCTGCTGGAATAAGGTGTAAAGTGTGTTTGATTGCTTATCCTGTGCCATGTGCTTTCTRCTTTTGGGGCCGTGAGCAATGTGCTGGTAATTCTCAGAGGAGTAACAGTAGCAGTCCCAGAAACTGAAAAGCCAAAATCAGGAAAGACAAACTCCGCAGCAAGCTGCTTTCATTCTATTCTGTTGTGTTACTGCAGCAGAGCTGGAAATAATTGTGTCCCTGTGGACAGCTGCAGTCTACCTCTCCAAACCTGTTTAACACCACAGGTGCAAACCAACGTATTTGTAATGGGAAATGTTTGGTGTTTGCTGATGGTAATTCCTCTCTATGGAAAATTGGTGGAAAATTAGTCTCAACATATTTTAGTGTGGACTACAGAAAATAATGGAGTGAGCAACAAAAATTACTTTTGGCTTATTTCCAGGATAGTCTGGAGGTGATGCAAACAATCATACTGCATGAAATAAAGGACAGTGGACTGTGTCCACCACAAATGTTGACAGAGCAGACTGGTTAAGTCTTGTTTTACTTTGGTTTATAGAATTTAGTATGAAAAAAAAAAAAATCAACACCCCAAACTTGTGCTACCCAAGATCATTTTGAGCTTTTGAGGATATCTAACTTTATAACCCAGACTCATGGAGAAGGAATTTTATTGAGACAGCAGCATGGATCCCTTGAGTTCTCTTTTCCCTCTTGCTGTTGGGAACCTCTCATTTCTCACAACTGTTGTCCAGAATGCATGTCCAGAGCTGATCACAGCTGTGCATTGTTGTGTATGTGTCAGAAAATAACATCCTTGCATGACAATGGAGGGGACAAAAACCTCAAATGGAAACACAAAACAGACTCTGCTGCCACTCTGCTGTCTCTGCTCTACCTGTGTATACATATTTTGGTTTAATTACAAAATGTTCAGGCTTGCCAGTGCAAGTTCTGGCTGCAGTTATGTGAAAGAATTCTAGTTGATGACAAAGGTATGTTTGCCCAAAGAAAGTTTTATTTTAAATGAAGTCAGTCTTAACAGATGTTGACAGACTGAAGTCACCAAAAGGAATGCAAGTCCAATTGCTTTCCATGGAAGTGTCACCTATTAGAATAGTGTAAGTCAGAAGRTCTTGTAAGTCAGGAGGTCCCTCAGAGAAAACCCTCTTGAAYAACGCAAGAAGCATTTTAATAAAAATCTGTAGAGGGGCAAACTGTGCTTTTCTGTAATAAATAAAGATCTCTGAATTTGTAGGTACAAGAGTCCTATTCATTAGAGAACTTAATCTTGTGTTGTGTGAGGCTTTTACCGTTGTCTTCCCCGCAGTCAGTATCAGTCCGATCCACGTACCTCTTGCACACGTACAGTTGTCACTCATGTCTCTGAGGTCCTACCTTGTGCCTAAGGGCAATCTATCTTGGATGCCATCTTTTATAAAATTGGGTTTTCATTATGTCTCTTTTTATTTGTTTTCCCTCTGTGTGTTATTTGCTTTTCTTCTCTTCCATAAGTACAGAGATAAATTTTGGTTTTGGCACAGGAATATTTTTAGTGGCTGCTGTGGAGATCTGATGTAGTCTTGAACTGCAGCAGGAGAGAAACTTGGATATGTAACTGTCCTGCCTKTTCCTTTCTCTCTTGTTCTCAAACACCCTGAATACATTCTTTGTTTCTCCCAGAAATGTGAACAGTGAAATGTGAAGACTTGGTACTTTTGTCCAGATTTTCATTCTGCTTGAGCGTCCTGATTGAAGCTGGAGCCTGARCTGTGGCACGTTTGGGAGTATCTCCCATATCAAAGGTGCACGTGCAAGTAAAGCCTCTGGCTCTGAGAGCGGTGTCTCCAGGAAGTGTCCAGCCTCCTGAACATGTGCTTGGCAAAGTCCTGCACATTGCAAACCCTGAAACTGCTGCATGCAAGCTTCTTCTCCTGTCATTAAACCCTCCACTGACGTGTGGCATCCACCCATCTGCCCAGGGATTCCTCCTGTCATTAAACCCTGACTGACGTGTGGCATCCACCCATCTGCCCAGAGAGTGTTTGTTTGCTCAGTAGTGTCCCAAAATTACTGTGATGAGTCATAGCTGAGTGCCCTGAGGTAAACTCCAGCCATACCGTGTGCTCTGTGCTCCCTTCAAATTGAAAAACCCACAACTCARAATCAGCATAAGTGGGCTAACGGTTGAAAACTCATTTCTTCAGAGGATAAAATCTTATCTCAGATTCACAGACTCTCTGTGCTCTTAGTTAAGAATGTCTGCATTATGTGTAAGAGCARACTAGATGAGTTCTATGGTGTTATCATTAAACATTCTTTTTATCAGCAAAACCTCTGATGGGACCTAACTCAGCTCTTTGCCTGGAGAGAAGGGAAAAAAGAAAGCAACTATTGAATTAGGTCTTCTGTACTCTCAGCCAAAGCTGGAATTTTTTCCTGAGATTTTTTTTCTAGGTAACACTTCTTCTGGTAGAAGTTGCCCACTTTTCATAGTCTATACATGTGGGCTGAGTTCAGCTGGATTTGGTAGCATTGGATAGTGTGGAAAACTGGCCTTACAAAGGGRATGGGGCCAATGCTATAGAATCCTTARCTCAMATGTGTTGTGKGAYTGCCTTTAGTCAGCATATGSCTTGTTCCTGCTTGAGGAGAAGGGRATAAGAAYTCAGAAATTTCAGAGCAGCAATAAAGATTAAGATTTTCCCTCTTACTGTCCAGTTTCTGAACATCACCAGAGAACTGGATAGATGAGTCAGTAATTTTTCARCCTTGAGTAAACCCCATTGTAATGACTGGTCTTAGAAAGCATCCTGCCCTTCTGTGTTTTGAGATGCACATCAGGGTTTTGTTTTTTTTTTTTTATTTTTAAATGGTAACTGGTTTGTCTCCTTTGATATAAAGAACTTCCTGCTTGCTGGTGGTGTCCATAAAACCTTCCTTTGCTCTCCAGGGGCGAGTCATAGCCCTGTGCTGAGCCAAAGGTGAACATAGACTTGTAATCAAAGAGGTGTTAGCAACTGAGAACTGGCCTATTAACTGCCTGTCAGTACTAAGTCATTTGTTTGTAATGTTTTGATTTTATTTTTTGATATGTCTGGGAGGAGTGGGGAAGTGGTGATTTTTATTTCCTGTTCTATATTGCAGAAAGAACTGTGCAGGAACATAAAGGCTGATTTAGGGACTGGTTACCACTGAAGAGTGGTTTTACAATGTGTCTCATTGGAATAATACTGTTTTCTGTGGTTTTGAGTTGCTACCTTTAATTGCCTTTTGAGAGGTAAAGCAAGAACCATTCCTTTACAAGCTGGTCTTGAAATGTGTAGTACTCTGCCATGGCTCTGAACCTTGAGCTAACAGCTGCAAAACTATCTCTATGTACACCTGATTTTGCCCTTCTTAGGTTACCAACATATCTTCTCTATGGTGGCAGGAAGAGCAAATCTGCTTTTGCAGTAGATGAATTTCTGATTGGGATGTTTGGTAATTAACTTGTTTGTTTCTCTGTGGATATGGCAAATTTTCCGCTGTATTTAAACTATTATTTTTTTCTTTTCTTTTCTTTTCTTTTTTTTATAGTTTCTGTAAAAAAACACTACTGTTCATGTCTCACAAGACTCAGATATTTAATTGGTGTTGAGTGCACATATATTAGGAATTCTCAGTCACTAGTGTTGTCCCAAACCTGCATAAGACAGGTTTCTGTGCTGTTCCTCAGCTGCTCCTTAGAAGGCTCTTTAAGAAAYCCCATCCTCTTCCATGCTCCACTGACCTACATGCATCCCACAGAATGCACTCTGCATGCTCTGCAGTGCTTCCTCCTCACTGTGCACGGGGCTGTGCATGAGATGTGGCACCTGCTCCAAGAAGGGATAGCGCATTTCCATGTCTTCTGCTTTTCTGTCCTTCACACTTCTTAATCTTATGACCTTTGTTTTAACTCTTTCCTGCAGAATCTAGTGATGAGCCATTACTGCAGTAATGTTTTCAGGGAGCTGTTCTTTCATTTTCAGTTGTATTCATCAGGAAGGGTGACCCTGGGTAGCCTTGAGAGGTATGTGCTGTGCCATTGTGCCCTTTCTCAAATGAGGTGTTCTATGTTTTTTCATTTGATTCTTCCTTAGTCAGTGCTTTTTCCCTCCTGCAGTTAAAAAGGCACTTTGTATTTTGCTAGAAGTGAAAATGTAATCATTTATATTTGTTTGCAGCAGAGTCTGATCTTCTTTAATACTCAGTGGAGAGAGTGGTAGGGTTAGGTCTGGGAGTCTGCTCAGAATAGCTTTTTTTGCAAATTCAAATAATGATGTAGAAATTCTAGCATGGTTGTGTTTAATTGGTAAAGATTTCTTTAAAAAAAAAAAACAAGGTAGTAATAGACTGTTCAGATTTATGTTCCATTTGCTACAATTGAATATATAACTGAATATATTAACTTTAAGTAAAGCAACTAAATATTGATCACAATTTCTAGCTTAWATGACTAGATACTGATGGAGACCTTTGAAGATTTCTTAGTAGTGAAAACCTGTCTGTTCAAAGTTGTATCTTAGAGAATACAACATGTTTTATAAGGCACTTGTCTTCAGTGTGATGGTGCAGTAGGAGTGGGAAATTTTTCTGGCAGAAATAACCATGACTGGTATTTTAACAGGTCATAGTGTTTTTCTTTCATGGGGGAGTAAAATAACTTCTCTTATGAGCCAATAGATAAAAATACTCCCTAATAATTTTCTTCCTATGTACRTTTTGGTGAGAATTGGGTGCCTAATGTCATTAGGCAATATTGAGAATTCCAGAGTAGTCTGCCTGTCCAGGCTTTGTTTTCATCTCTTGGTCTCTAAGAGTTCCTGTGACAGTTAATGCATTGAAAAGRAAGGAGATGTATTGTAATTTCAGTCACTGGGGTTCATTTTAATAACATGTTCCTTTGGATTTCCCCATTGAGGATAATAATAGAAACCCATATTGTTGTCTTACTAATTATATAACTTTTCACCTAGAAGTCTTTTCTTTCTTTAAATCTTTGTGAGTCTCTTCAGCTTCTGCTCATACATAGTATTCTCAGGCTGAACACAGTAGTCCGRAAGAAAATTTACCTTTCAGTAGTAAAATATTTGACATTGCCATTACCTTTGAAAGGGGTTTTCTTTGCACTTTCCAAGGCTCCTGCAAACTGAGCAGAATGTAYCTCCCACTTTTAGTTATTGAAAATTGTAGTTTGTTTCTTTTCAAACCAATTGTCACAAGTCTGCTAATAGGCTCCATGATTTTTGGAGCAGTATTGTTGTGCAGTTGTGTAGATGTGAAAATATATTAGGAGCTTGCAATTCAGCAGGAGTCAGGAATGCACATGGATGTTCTTTCACTGCTGTTGGTTTATCTGGTAAATGAACAAGACCTGTGTTTCACAGTAATTTGGTAATGAAAGGGTAATTCTCTATTAAAGAAAGCTGAGATGGCCCTCATTACTGGATTATTGTCCCTATCCAGAATTGACTGTTCCAAGTGCTCTCTGTCATAGCACACAGGCAATTACCTTCTTCCACACATTCTAAATTTTGTTCTGAAAGACCTCTCTGTTCATTGAGATCCAATGGATTAGGAAGTTCACTGTTTACTGCACTCCTAAAATAYCAGCCAAAAGTATAGTCACTCTCATAAAGCAAAGCTTTCCCTGATTATAAATCAGGAATGCTTATGGTGTTCCTTATGCTTAAAGTGCTGACCTTTTAGCCATTCAACTTGATTTAAAAATAAGAAATAAAAAAACTTTAAATGGGAACATCATGCCACCTTTGTCTTTGACAAACAGCTCCCAGATCCACTTCTCTCCAGTTAACTGCAAAGGCATTGCAGATTTGCTGCAAGCTTCAGTGCAGAAGTGTCATGGCATGGTGATTCTGTTCTGTACCAGGTTTCACTGCAGAATGAACTGCAAAACATCTGTAGAACAAATCTTGTTGCACGTGGCATAGAAAATGTGTTGCTAATTGTGTGGGTGGCATTTGTCAGTCTGCTTGTGWGTGTCAGGAACCATATTGTATTATTTTTAAAGTCTCTGAAGGCTGATGATAATCTGTCTGGAACTGTAAAATAGTAATCTGATGTAATGAYGGGAGAAATAAACTTCCCGGCTGACCTGACAGAAAAATGTGTTCTTGTTGAGTAGATATTTACAGGGTCCACAAATAATAAAAGTAATTGGCTGGCAAGAAATGCTACTCATTTCACTGACACTTAATAAGAGCTTTAAAAATCAAATTAATTAGAAAACAACCTCTTCTCAGTCCCATTCTCACAGGTCAGGAGGAAGAAGWGGTAACCAGTCTGATTTCTTGCATTGTCCCTATTCTGTTCTGGCCTGCAGTGTATGTGCTTTAAACAGTTTAGGATTGAGCAGCGAGAATTCTGATTATTTGATTTCTAGAAAAATAAAGAGGGGAAGCAACAACTCATAGTAACCCTTATTTTAACTACTACTAGCTACAATTAGTCAAAACTAGTTTAAAAATAGCTATACCCCCTCCTTTATAGTTCAAGTTAAATATTTGGAGGTATTCATAACTTGAATATATCCTTCTTGCCTTTTCAATTGGCCTCCTAGTGTGTGTGGTTTTATTTATTTATTTTAAGCTTTAATTTACATCTACAGTTAAAGAAGATTTTCCTAGGCCTTAAAGGAAATATTTTTCTGAGGATATTGTATGTTAAAATTGAATAGTACTTCTTGTTAAGAGGTATTTCCTTAGAAACTCTTCCAGCTGCTACAGAGCTACYCTCAAATTATCATAAAGAACTATTTCTCATGTAGCAATCATAAAAGATGACAAGAGTAGTTTCTCTTCTTGGGGATAGCTGATTGTGTCTTTAATTKATTAGACAAAGATAGAATTTCTGAAAAACTTTCTGTTGGACTCTTAAGCATAAATATCTCTGTCATAGTATGCAAGATGCAACTGACATTTGTATCTCATCTCTAATGCTCTTGCAGACAGGTATTAGCAGAAATAAGAGCACTATTTCTGTTCTGTATCAGTCTCAATGGAAAGGGATCCAATTTGTGTTTCTGTTTTATATAGTTTAAATTGTGGTGTATATTCTGTTGTATATAGTTTAAATTGTGTAACTTCTCTTTAACAGCTTTGCCTTCAGTTTTCTGTAGTGGGAGTTTAAAGTAGATGCTTAATTATGTTAAATTGTATTAAAGACAAAAGACATGGAATAGAAATAAAGTTGTTTTATAAAAGTGAAATAGCTAACAGACCAGTGAAAGCTGATTAGATACCTTATTCCACAATTATTTTGTCCTATATATATATGTATTTATATCTTTTTTGTTAGTTTCAAAATGTCTGTGGTCCTCTAAAGAACTTCCAGCAATCAGTGAGGTGTAGAAATGTGGATAGTCTAAAGGAATAATATGATGGATGAAGAGAACATCGAAGTATGTCAAGGAGATATACAGCAAGTGCTGTGTAGGAAACCTCATTCCTCAGGTTAAGGATTCAGCAGATTTTCATTTAAGCTCATTTTATCYACTAAATGTTGTGAATTCTGTGTTTTGATAATTTTCTCCAAAATTGCTCTTTCCCATGAAAATTTGGAMGTAGGCTGTTTGGACCAGATCTATGTCATCAGACACGAGGGTGGCGAGGCCCTGGCACACGTTACCCAGGGGATCTGTGGCTGCCCCATGGCTGGAATTGTCCCAGGCCAGGCTGGATGGGACTTGCAGCAACTTGGCAGAGGGTTGGAACTAGCTGACCTTTAAAGTCCCTTCCAGCCCAAACTATTCTGTGATTCTGTGGTAGCAGATCCTTTTCCCCATGACAGAAACCTCTCTGCTTCTGAAGTCACACAATACTGACAGTAACCCAACCCCCAGCACCAACACTGTCAAACATCAGCTGTGACAATACTTCTTTCATTTCTGCCCCTGTGCATGGTCACAGAAAAGATACAATAGATTTTACAGGGAATATCAGTCCATATGCATGCTTCCCTTCTCTTAAAGCCTGGAAGTTAAAGGTTTTTGAATGACTTAGTGATATCTGGGTTCCTGATCTTTGTAGGCTACTGCACACCTGCTTTCTAGTTAAAAGAGGGTGGGAAGATGTTCAGATGAGAGATTGCAGTATTTGCTGCGTATCTTAGGACTAAAGAATTTTATTTCTTGAATCAGTTCACCCTATCGTGTTTGGAGATTCTACCAGTTCCATGGAGGCAGAACATAATGTCTCCAAGGTACGCAAACGCTTTATCTGGAACCAGAAACTCTGCATTTTCACACTTCATCTGGGACTTCAACTGTTAGAAACATTTGTTTCTAATGGTGGCATAAAAGAAAGTTTTGCTAGTAGGAAGAAAAGATGAATAGTGAGGAACTTTCACGCCTCAAAGGATAGCCTCTTCTGCATGTACCCTGGCCACCATTCCCTATGCTAAGCCCTTCAGATWTTTGCTGGCATCTCTGGCTTTGCCTGACAGAAAGACCACTGGCCACTCCTTTACAGTGACCTCTAAATGAGTTCCCAGCTCTGTGTCACCACTTGGCTATGTAGATCACACTATGTTTGACTCTCTGACACCTTATATCTTCTCTGACTACTTTTATTTTCAATCCTGACAGCTCTAGAGCAACCACCTGAGGGTCACATATTCACAAATTCATTTCCTTTTGGACTAGAGCTTTCTGCTAAACYGTTCTTTCTTTTACAGACAGAACTCTCACCAGCTGGGAATCACCTGCAGGACAATCTGTACAGACAATCACATGAAGGAAAGGAAAAAGTATGTCTTTCTGTAATTATCATTCTTTTTKAGTGTGTTACCTGTATATTTTACAATTAATTTTTCTTTGCTACATTTAAAGAATGTTGGACTTTGCACTGATAAAAAACCCAAGGAACTGTTCTTCTCATGGGTCTTTTGGTTTTGAGGTAAAGTCGTCTTCAATCATGAGCATAAAGAATTTCTCTATGGAGAGTTCTCTATGGSAGTTCATTTCATGCAGACCCAAAACAATATTGGAGAAAACTGTTTTGGTTTTTACCTGTCATGGTTTGCCAAAAGCTAATAGCTCAATGCATTTACAGCAAAAGGTTATGTGTGCAACTCTCGGGAACYTTTTCAAATGTCGTTTTTTGTCCTCCACATTAGCTGCACAAGGAAATATTTTTCAAAGGGAAGATGAGATTCTTCTTTGGGTTTCAAAAATATTTTAAACTGATGTTGGGATCTATCAGAGGACTAGACCTGGTTTTCTTCCCTAACCATCAACCTGCTTATCATGTAAGAATTCATATCTGCAAAACTGTCTTCATGTGTCACTAAATCTACTACAGATGTGTTGGTGCAAATGTATTATATTTTATACAATATATAAACTATCAACAGCTGGTGTTTCCTTAAGGATTTAGGGTTCCTGTATCTGTCACTAATTGCAAGGATTTGGGGTTCCTGTATCTGTCACTAATTGCATGTCATCTGCAGCAGGCTGATTTCAGGTGAGAATTCTTAGTGTTTCTAGATAAAGAGGCCTTCCTTGAACAGGTACAAGCACACTCTTCTGTCCCACGTATTTTGCSTAGTTCTTGTTCTTGCATGTTTCTCGTTTTGTCATAGTAAGCGGGAAAAGGGAATGCTTSGTTCTAGAGGTAGATTCCTTAATCCATTTCCTTTTCAACTCTAGTGTTATTGGAAGCATAACGGTGAAAGACTGCTTTGGTGTGGGGGAGGTAGATTTAACCGCGTGAGATAGAACACACCTGTGTGCGCACTGTCATAGCTGGAACCAGGATAGTTGGGAAGTTACCGTAGGCTGAAGTAGACTTCCATGTCGAAATAGAAGGCACACCGAGAGCAGGAACTTCTTGTAACAGACCCCACTCCGCAGTGGGCAAAACGGGGCATGGTGATTTCCAGCAGGAGGATGGAAACGGAAAGGAAGCCACGCTTCCCATCTCCCGCTGCCGCGGGAGCATCGCGGGACGGAGGAGCGCTCGTGGTGCAGGGGCGGTTGGGGACCGTTCCCGGCCGAGCGTACCAGCGGCACCGGCCGAGGGCGCCGAGGCCGCGCTCCCCAGGGCCGCCGAGGAGGGAAGGAGCGAGGAAAGCGGCGGCCCCGGGCCGGGCTGTGCCGGGGGCTCGGCGCGGCTGCCGCGGGGGCGGAGCGGGGCGGAGCGCGGCTCCCCGGGCCGCTGCGGGCAGCCAGGGGAGGGAGGGCCCTGCGGCCGGTGACTTCATGGGAAGGAGGCGGCGGCGGCGGGAGGTGGGTCTTGCTTTCCGTCTGCCGGTGCCGTCTGCAGGGCGGGCGAGAGGCGGCCGCTGCGCTGGGCAGCGCGGGCGGGGGGACAGCGGTGACGGAAAGCGGCAGCTGGGGGGGGACGGCAGCGCTCGGTTGACTCTGTTCCCCCCTTCCCCCTCCCGGCCGGAGGAAGATGGAGCTCGGGTAGTGAGGGCGTGCGGGAGGAGCAGCGGGAGCAGGTAAGAGCTGCTTCCCTTCTCTCCTCCTGCGCCCCGGTGGGAGCGGCGGGCGGGCCGGTGCCGTGGGCGCAGGTGGCACAGGTGGGCCCGGCCGAGCCGTGTCCGTGTCCGTGTCCGTGTCCGTGTCCTTGGCCGCGCCGCCTCGGCCGCACGAGTTCCCGCTGTGCGGGGCTGCGGGCGCACAGCCTGGGGGCAGCGCCCTCGGCCGCAGCCCGGGAGGGCAAAGCCGGCGCTCAGAAACACCTCCCGCCCCGTGCCTGGGCTGGCGTGCCGGGATGCGGGTACGGCTGCCGGCTCTGCCCCCGCCCCGTCTCCCCCGGCTCATTGATGAGCTCCGGGAACGGCTTCTGCATTGCAGACTCGCTTCGCTCCTGCATCCGCGGCTTCAGCCTGTGCAAGGAGCCTGCTCCCTGGCCGGGTGGTTCGGTGCTGCTTGGGCAGGAGGCCGATTTGGGCAGGTGGTATGTCCTTCTGTGTTTCTTGGACCGTGTCAGGACATTTGGGGGGATTGACCTCATTTGGTAACTATTAGATGTACATATGATATTTGTTCTCTTTCTGAAAGAGCTGTGAAAGGGTATCTGCCTGGATTTGTGTGAAATAATACTCTTTAAGAGTTCACAGGGTGCAATATAGTGCAGTGAAATATAATGTGCATATAAAACATAATGCAGTGAGGCACACGACCTTACATAATCTAAATTTAAAAAGCTCACTACCCCTACGCTTACCCTGGAGATTGTAGGAATATGTCTGTTCTCAGCGCTTTCTGGAGACTCGTTCGATACCTATGTGACATAAAGATGGARCGTGCCCTATGAGCCAGCGCTGAAAATTAAAGAATAAATTGTTGACTACTTTTGCTGTAGTTCTGTCACAGTTAGTTCCTCATCACTGGTCAGTGTCTCACACACACAGTGATATTCATGGCTACATGGATATATACAACTCTCACAGGCAGARGGAATGTTCTCTTTTGTTGTCCCTTGGATGTGCCTTTAAATTGCCCAGGTTAAACACTGTCATATTTTAATATACTCTTGAGGCTTCTCTCCCTAGGCCTGAATAGTGCTGCATTTTCTAGTATATGGCTATGAATTCAATGTATACATAAAGAAACCTTTCATACTTTTCATTTGACCTTCACCATCTCAGACAAATACTCAAAACTGATGATGGGGGAAAGTATTTTTGAAAGGGCTGATTTAAAATATGTTGCCAGATGTAATGTATGCAACTCATACCATATCTAGGATGACACACAGTCAGTGTTCTGAGCTCTGTATTCAAAGGAAACGAATGTCTCATAAATTCGGCCCACATTTTATTTTAACTCAGTCCTTACAGATGACATTGACTTTCATAAAGGTTGCTATGGCACAGATTTAAAGCAAATTGTATTAAGCTTCTGGAATTGAAAATGCTGTTCATAGGAAAAGTGTTTTGTTATTTACAGTCTGTTATTAAAATATGAGTGTGTTAGCTGTTGAGGCTGGCTCTGGCTCTGTGTTCTGCTGTTGGTGTGAATTGACTAAATGGTCTCCTTTCTATAGATGGAGGCCAGATTTTCCCCTGGTATGACTGTGCTGCTCACACAGGGGCAAGCTAGACTTTTCCCAATTGAATCTGGAATGCAGATGAATATCAGTGCCTACCARCCTCTGGAACACTTTCCATTACAAGCCTGTGTGCTTTTGATAAACMTGTAACATTGGTGTGGAGTACAGAACCTTCGTGGGCTGTGTGTGCCCACACAGTAGCAATTATGTTGTGACATGGGGTAGGAATGATACCTTTGTAAATCTGGTTCTTTTGTGACATTACATTTTCATGTCTGTAGTTTTACAAGAAACTCCGTCGTCTTCAGGGTAGCTTAATTTCAGGTATTAGTAACAACTGTTAAGAGGATGAGGCTGGATAGGGCTCAGGTCTATAGAGTCAAATTTTTGTGTATGTATAGTGCAAAATGAACTGATWGTTTGCTTAATATTAATATATCTGGTTTTGGAAAAGGTTGGTTTGTTGTTTTGGGKTTTTATTTGCAAATGGATTCYATAAGATTTTAGTCTTGGCTTAATCAATACAAATTCATGTAGTGGTGATGGCGGCTGGATGTTASAGCCTCCAAGGAAGCGTGTAATGAGCAGTTAGAAAGGTACTTAGTCCTTCCCTAGTAAGCCTAACTCTGCATCTTTCACTGCCCTGGCACATCTCTCTTCTTGTCATGTTGGCAGACTCAGCAAAAAGGCCACTGAGTGAATGGGATCCAGGTAAGGAGTTTTTTAGAGCTGTACACATGCAGGCTGTGAACCCTGGTTCTGATGTTACCAGTGCAGCCATTGTGCTGATTGTTGCTATAGTTGCCCTTCATRTTACTTATTTAAAACCTAGAGAATCTATGTTTTAGTTAGTACTGTACATGGAAATCTAATTTAAATTAAAACTATATGTTTTAAGTGTAATCCCTGTGGTGTTTTCAGGTCACTTAGAGTCTTGTATGAGTTATCAGTATCATATCTGTGTTATTTGGGAGAAAAGGGGGGTTTTATTAAATTGGTTATGTACTGCATAGGCACAGGAATTTTAGAAACACGTGTTGTCACATACTGTTATTTAGCATTAATGTTATTTAGCTCAGTATTAACTTTAGACACAGTAACCCTCTGTAGTCTTCATGGGAGGAGAAGAACACTAGCAAGGCACAGTTGTATATTGAATTATATAGGAGAGAAAGMTGGACTTAAGAGTAGGAAAGGACAAAGGGAACTAGCAAAATGTTTATTTCCAGATAGTCTGCACCTCATATCTTGCAGTTTTTAATGAAGTCTCCTTCTGTATAATGTGTTCTGCATTCCAAAAAAATAATGAAATCTAAAGCTCCTGTTGACTCAAATTTCATAARATATCTTGGGACTCATACTAAGCAAAAATTAAACATAAACTTTTAATTAAGCAAATGGTAAGCTTTAAATACCAAGTGCAACTATTACTAAATTGAGGACTGAAAATAGAAAAGGCTTTGTTGTTTTTGTTGTAGAAGATCTTGWATTACACTTGTTCATGTATCATTGATATGACTACACAGGCATTCGTAGATATTTAAGCTAAAGCATAGAGCTAAATGGGATGTGGTCCTTCTGAGCAAATTGATCAGCTTGCCCTAATGAAAACATTGGGAGATAAACCTGGCTGCTTAGATGGTCTGAAAATTCAGCTGTATAGTCTTAAATAAAAGTAGTTTACTACTTGACATGTGATACAAATATTGCATAGAGGTTATATTGCGTTTTCCTGTATTTCTTTATCATTATTTTCCTAAGGCAAAGTATGACACACAACACTGACAAGTCAAGTAAGATGGCACAACTGTTTTCAAATCCTTGATGGTAATTGATTAGTTTTATTTTAAGGGCAGGTTAATTAGTATATACATGTAGATATAACAGTACAAGTTTCAGTGACAAATATTTTTCTAGACCTTTGTTTGGTTGTCCTTCCCCAGCTACTGACCCAAGGGAGGAAAAATTGTAAATCTGATAAGCATGGAGCTACTGGAGATGTGAAAGACTTGACTTACAGTTCTGTTTTCATACTGCTCTCCTAACATTACTGCTTCTGAGATTATTTCTGAGTTTAGTTTAAAAAGGCAAAGCTAATTCTGATGTATTTTCAGTCTCATTTCAGTTTACTTAAGTTTCTTGTTGCTCTTCTGTTTGAGGTCAGTGTTGCCTATTTTAGGATACTGTTATACCAGTGATTTTTAGTCATAGTGCTTTGCTGTAGTGTTTTACTGTGGATTATAGATATTATCTGTATTTATTATCTCTTGGATGGACCCTTTTAAAAGCTTTAGGCTTGAAATAGAGGAATTGTTCAACTTGCTGATTAGCTTTTATTAAAAGGGTTTATAAAGTAATTTATTATTTTAGACAAACTGAGTCTTTTAAAATACATTTTCAGTGACAAAATCAGAATTCTCAGGAAAAAGGTATGAATTTAATTTATTTGAAAATGTACTTTTTTTTTTTTTTGAAGACATGAAGGATTGCTATTGCTGGAAGTATTTTTCAATACATGCAGGATATTTTTCAGACTGAGCAAATTCAGACATAGCAAATACTTCATGATGTATTTAATAAAATTAGAATGCTTCCCGTTGTATGTTGAAAATTCCATTGGTCAGAACATTGAGTTTTGCTGCTCTCTGATCATTATTTCAGGCTTTTATGTGATGCTTCAATTTAGCCTGTACATAGAACAAAGTATGGGGGTTTTTGTACCGAGGGTAAAGTAGCTATTTTTRTCTGTCAGTGTTTTGCAGATACTCAGTTCTCTACAGTGATTTTTTTTTTCACTTGCACATTCTCTTAGGATCTGCTGAGTAATCATTTRCATTGAGTAGTTAATCAAAGAAGGGGCAAACCCATGTAGAAACTGAGCAAGCTGTGGAAGAATTTTGWTTCTTATTTTGGATACAATGCTTATATTTCTACTATTGTTTTCAGAATTAGAATAAGGAACACTGAGAACTTGTTCTTTAATTCGATGCTTGAAATATCACATTTCTAATCCTGATGTCTGCTGACATTAGTGGCCTGTGTCCTATRGAAATGTACAAAGTGGTTACTGCTGTGTGTGACCAGGAGATGTAAYAGTGTGATGTTATCAGAAATGTGTTTGAATGCCTTTGATTAAAACGGCCAGCTGCCATTTAAAACTGCCATAGAAACTGGTAAAATAATCAGTGCCTATTAGGAAATCTGAATGAAAAAAAATCCTTCTCTAGTTTTCTATCTTTTATGTTTCAGCACCTAAGCAGGAATGAAACTCTGCTGATGTTATATTCCTGATTGAATGTCATACTGAACAAATTCCTTTGTATTACACAGTGGCCCAGGCTCAGGTTATTGTATTGGTACTGCTGAAACATTAAATGCATGAGTGACTGACAATTCAGTCATCCCACAGATGACTTCTAGTCCCAAGAACAAGGGCATTGGAGTAGAGACCTTTTTTACAGAACTGATATTTGTTGTTAAGTCACTTTATTCTTTTCCATTGTAATTTCTTTCTAAATAGTGCAGTAAGTATAATTACCTTCAAAAGCACTCTTCAAGCAAAAAAGGGCTGTGACTATGTCCTGGGGCCAGTGTCTACATTGACACAGCACAGTTAGTGAAAGAGCTTTAGTTTGGGAGCCTGACTTTGTAAAGGGTTTTGTCTGCCTCAAACTATGCCAGTCACAAATACAAGAAAGCCAAATATACATCATGTAACAGTAATATCTTTACTGGCGTGGCTTTTCTCATCTCTTTTGAGATTATTGCAACAAGAAACAAAGTGCAAGAAACAGTCGCTGACTTATGTTGCTCTGTCTGTGGTTGGAATGAGTCATTTCACCCTTACTGATTAGTGACTCTATAAGGTACTTACACCCCGTTGGAAATTGCTAAGTAAGGACATGGGGGGATGAACCCAGATGCATCTGTCTAGCTGTATACTCACCAAATTCCTGTGCAAACACTTAGATTGCTTGCAAAGTTTCTGAGGTAGTGCAAAGGGACTTTTATCTTGTGTTAAGTAGTTTTTCCTCTTAACATTAGGATCAGTGTACAGGACRATTCCTTGATTGTGAACTTGAGTTTATTACTTAGATTCAGCCTGTACTACACAGCAGACAGTAGAAGAAAACACAGACTRTGAGGCTGTACACTTAGATACAGATATGATAGTGCATTTCCTTTAATCAGAGTAACATACTTATCTGAGAATAGAACCTAGACCAAAGCATTGCAGATGGATGTGTCAGGAACAGTCTCAGATCTGCCACCCCTTAACAGAAACCTGCCCATCTCTTAGTTGAAAATATTTAATATCCTAGCAGCTTCTATTTTAAGTCTTAGAGCTGTTACATTGTCAGTTCTGAAGAAGAAGAGGACCTACAGGTGTATTAAAGAACATTAAGGTAATRGGAAGGGGTTGTTTTAGTGGAAATAAAGTATTGATTTAGCAAACTATAATTAAGTGTARAGTAATGAAATTACCTCCACATCCCTCTAAATAACTCTGCATCTTTGTCTTTGGAAGAGTACRAGTGGTTTAAAGGAAAGGCAGAGTATGAAGGGAAGGCAGATTTATGTGATTTCAACCAAAAGAATGACAGAATATAAAACCATAAATGAAGTTCACATGTGGGAAAGATTCAGGTAGCGTGGTGTGTTCAACAGTTCTGGCAAGTGCAGCTGAGTAAGAGCTGGAGACAAACTTCCCTTCAGAACATATTAAAAGAAGTAACRTATTATGGAGAAGGCCGCAAGGATAAGGTTAAATAAACTGGGGTTGATAACACTGTTTCCACTTWGCTAAATTGAGGATGTTTGCTGGTAAGAAATTGCCACTGACAAGTAGTATCCTTTGTCATTATCCCTGAGTATCTCCAGGCATTTACAAGAAGAGGATTGAATTCGGGGATTGTGAAGTTAACCTTAAAATTCAGAATTTAAATGAAAAAAAGGCAACGGTGAGATGCTTTATATCATTGATAGTGTTTCTTGTTTGKTTTTTCAATAATCATAAAAGCAAGGCTAGAAATAAAACTATGGGAAGCCATGTAAATATCAAGGCATTTAGGGTGGAAAATCCAGGTTTTAATGACAGTTTTCAACAAAGATTTGAGGTCCTATGAGCTACTCTCACAGCTTCTTATCGTGTATAACTTTGTTATCTCAGGAGGCAGGGGAAAAGAACCAGATATTCTAATATTAGACTTTCTGCAGTGTCTYTCCTGTGTTGAAAGACCTGTGTGAAGGAATGAATTTTTGAGCCAGGCTGGGAATGTCTTAGTGGCTGACAAGCACTGCAGTGGTCAAGTGTTCTTAGCAATAGAGAGTTTATTCTTTCAGGATTCTTTATATAAATGCATATGAACCTCAGATATACAGAGCTCACATCTGTGCTTATAACTGAACTTTTCCTAGATGTTTTTATTGTGGTTCTGTTCATTGCTCAATACTTCAACACAGAGTTTCAATTTAAGTAGGAAAAGTTGTTTGCACTCATATGAATAATCCTCCTTTTCTGAGAGGCACCCAGAAGTGCTTGGCTTTCTCTTTCTCTCATATTTCTCTCACTGTATATAGTCACACTTGTATCTCTCTATGTCATTCCAGCCTGAGGATGCTTAGTAGATAAGGACTGTATAACAGTTTGGGGCAGGAAATGTAAAGAGAGGTATTCATTAGTGTACAGTCAGACTGTAAATGCTCAAAGCAGAATTTAATCAGGATTCTTAAAAGGATGCCTTTTCTTGGAAAGAATAAGAGGAAACAAAAGGCTGTGAAAAAAACACCTTATATGAAGGTTCTCTTGAATAAACCCCATGTAGCGATCTGTAGTGTCTCCTGGGCAACATGGTTTATGCTTTTATAATTCTGCATTGTTCAAATATTTTTTCCCGACATTGACAGATAAAAGCCTGTGCAGAAGAAACAGCAGCACCATAAATCTAGAGCTGTGTTGTTTGTAACAATAATGGCTACGTTGTGTCTCTCTGGGTCACATCATCTTTGTAACAGGAGATACCTGTTTCCCATTGTTTAATCCATCCCAAATACTTATCCCAGTTCCTTTACCTTTCAAAGGGAGAATCCTGTGACTGGCAGAGGAGGATGTGTCAAACAATGCCTAGTAGGTTGGAAATTGGATCTCAGCACTTGTGACTGGGAGGATTAATAAGAATTTTTTAGTAGGGTCCAAGTCTATTTGAACTGGGTTTGTGATTATGAACACATGCTACAAACTATTAATGACTTATTACACATGAGGGAATCTTTAAAGCAAGCCTGTGGCACTGCCTTCGTGGCAGATGCACCACACTGCTTTGATGCATTGCTCATGTGCAGCCTTGGTGGCACTCTGACTGCAAAAGGATGCTGTGCTGGTCTGCAGATAAGCAATGTGTGCTCATCCTGGAGAACCTGATGCATGTGCATCCAGTTGAGGGATTGCTGGCTGCTCTCCCTCGGTGCTAGTGCAGATCAGGTGTTTGGTTATGAGCACACAACACTTCAATTAGCACAGAAATATAAATCATTATCTTTTACTGCCACCAGAGATGAATACTTACTCAGCCTGAGCAGCTCAGTTGTAGGTATCTGGAGCTGATGACATGTTTGCGTCTAGCTGATAATCTATTGACTTTCTTGTGTATAGAATTTGAGAAACAGAGCTGTTAGCATTTTCCTTCCATCAGTTTTGTTTCCTAAAATAAGCTTTACATGAGAAATGATTCCTTTAAGAGCTATTCAGTTGTTAGGTTTCATTCCACATGCCTCTCATATTTAAGATAAAATGTTTTCCTATCCAGTACAAAAAGAGGGATATGTACTCATGAGAGAAGATATCTCTGAAGCCTCTTGGTTGTCATTAAATACATTTTTACAGAAAGAAAAATGAAATATCCTTCTTTGGATTTCATAATGAAGTTTACTTCCATAAAAAGTTGCTTTGTTTTTGTGAGGTGAAGATTGGGAGAGCACATAGTTCTACTGGACATTTTTGGTAGAAATAGTCCTGTGACTGGTTTACCCCCATTATTTTCTTTTAGAGATTATAGTAACATTTATGTATGCTCTCTGTGAACCATTTTTCTAGTCTGAGACTTATCAGTGGAGGAAAAAATGATTCTGTAAAAAATTCCTTGAGTCATGCTGCCATGGTCCTTAGGAAYTGGAGAAAAAGATGTCTGGAGCTTTTAAAATACAAAATCCATCCAACCTCCTCCAGGCCACTGAAATGGGCCTTCTCTTCTGGTAGAATGAGACCAGGAAATAGTATTTGAGTTGTGGAGTTTTGAGTACCTTTGGCAGAAGATTACCTCAGAGGGAATCATTGTGGCAGTAAAATACATTTTGAACTGAAATACTAAAAGAGTGGATGGCCAACAAGTGGGTTTAGTTCACTGCKATTACTGTTACTCTGCTCATACCCATAAAACTGTCTTTTACTGTCAGAGAGCTGCAGATTAAGGCCCGGATATTTTAAAACATGTCTCATGACTAATATCTATGAAAAAGTCTATTTTGAGCTGTTTGAAATGATGCCAWGTCAGTATATTCTCTCTTAAAGTGGGGCAAAATGTAACTGTATAAAATAGTTTGCCATATAGGTGTGATTTCTGGTGGTATTTTATGTTCAAGCCGTATCTTTCGTTTCTATGGCTGTGGAAAACACATTATGTTTATGGAGAGGAAGAAAAAAAGAATAGATTTCCATGAAAACTGTAACTTCACCAGTATTGTGTATTTTGTGGTCTTAAGAGGAGCTATTTTTAAAAATGATGCAATGCTGTACAGTAAAATGCTGAGATCTGGATGCAAAAATGTCTGATAAGTCAAACTCTATGATAGCTTGTGGTTATCTTATTTGTTTTTATCACTATACCATGATAAATTTAATCTAAYGTTAATTGTGATTTTGTAATTTGAATTAATGAGTGCTGAGACAAGGGTTCACAAAGTATTGTGAAGGTGGAAATGCCAAAGTGAAATTTCTCTGTCTGCACAGGTGTTTATGCAAAATGTGACCTTTGTTTGATCTTCAAGCTTAAGTTACAAAGCAAATGAAATGCAGTAGCTGTGTGTATAAAACTCTAGGTATGCAGTTGCAAGGGGCTATCACTATTTTTGAAAGAAAATGTTGAAAATGTTAAAGAGTTACAGATAAATTTTAGAAGAATGAGTTGTTCTTGTTAAATTGCAAGAACATTTGCAAAAAATGGAGAAATCTCTAAAACTTATAAAATTATTTTGAAGTAGAGAAGTAGTTACTTCTCCAGTAATTTTCTAGGAACTTTGTGTGGGGATTTTTTTTTTTTTTTGGGTTGGTTGGGTTTCTTTATTTGAATTTTTAGAAATTCCTAAGCAGCAGGTAAGAAAAAGCTTATTGCCTGTTTAATAAAATAATCTGGATGGAGAAAGCTGCTAATAATATGCAGTTCTCCTTTTGTGTTGCTTCTTCACGTTCCCACAGTTTGCTTGGCTGGAATGTAGTAGTGTTACATATTTGTAGATCTAACAGCTCTTCTTCAAGCCTTGCACTGTTAAATTGGGTCACTGCATATAATGCATGTTACAACAAACCCTCTTGTCTTATTTATTTMCAGAAAAAGTTAGCAGCAGGATCTCACAGTATTTACAGGAAACATATTTCAGTTAGGAATAAGCACATTTTCCTTAAAAACAATACTAGCCATTCACAAARTGTTGTGTTCTTCTGAAAGACATCTTCCTCTTTATGTAAATGGCACAGGATTTGACAAAGTTGAGCAAATGCAGCAAAAAGCAGACTATAGCTCTGAGATCCAGTGGCTGGGTAGRTCTCTGGTTAGTGTTTTACAATAGCACATTTATGTTTTGTGTGTTAATAGCTGAGATATTTTTTTTTTTCAGAGACAGACTAAAAGGAGTTCATTTATATTAGTAGCCATGCAGAGAAAATTGTTTTGAAAGTTTCCAATGTTCCCTCCTCAGTTGAAAAGCTGACTACAGGTCCTTAAGACATCACATGACTTCTTTTAATGGGATTTAGCCTTCTAGATCTTATGAAGTACTTTTAAAAAAGTTTACTTTGTCCTGATGATTAAAAATCCAGATAAAGTTATAACTTCATTAACAGCCAAACTGTAAAACCCCAGTTTGAAACATTGATTGTGTATCTGAATAAGGAGAGCTGCTCATTAGTCCTAACCCTTGTGTATTGTCTGTTCTTCTGTACTTTGCAATAAGAAATGTTTTCCTAGCCCTTAGATATGCCTGTTTAAAACCAATCCTTCAGGTTTGGTAAGCTATGGCAGATACTCCAGCATTTCCTTCCAACCTTTCCCCTTCTGGGATCCTCTGGAACTTCTCTAAATCCATGCTGTCCTATGAATCCCATGCTTGCCAATCATAGGACTTACACTGCTTTGTAACAAGTTTCTAAAAGATTTGTTTTCAGTACCTTTTAAACACTTCAAATTAAATGCTCAAAAAATGGGCAAATGTACTACTACTAACAAAATCTGCCTTAGTGTTAAGGGGACTAGAGCTTTATAATTACATTTTTTATTTCGGAATGTAGTTTGTGTGTGTAAATGGGTAAATTCTTCAGAGACTTTGCTGTGGGGATATAGTATTTTGATGGAGAGATATCTASGATGTGACTCATTAGATCTCTGAGGCTGGTGGGACATGTATGAGGTTTATGGTCTCACATTCTGGTATCACTCTATCTGTAGAACTCAGATGATTAATTTCWTCTTAAAAATCTATAGGTCTTGTTGAATTATAGCATCCTTTTCAGAAAGACTCTCCTGATTTATAGACTCTTAATTTGTTAGATGAATTGCATGAATCTGTAAAATGTAACAGCCTTGGTCACACAGGTTGTACCTCTGTGGTTCAAGGAAGCCCTTTTGCATTACYTCTCTTGTGACTAAGAGTGAAGTTGAATGTAAAGTCTGGGTTTAAACATCACTATGAGAAAAGAATTTGCTTTTGTATGGAATTTTGCTAAGCTAGTGTTTCAATTAAGCMGTTAGTATGCTCAGGTTTTAGAGTTGTCATGACTTTAAACATACAAAATAAACATSCTGTGTTTGTAAAAGTGATCATAGAGCGTGAAATGTTCTTTGATAGAATTTGCTTTCTATCTATTGCATTTTGTAAATTTATCCTTTGATGAAAAGCTCCTGTTGCCTTTACTGAGGCAGTGGGTAATGTCAGAGGCCTGAATGCTTAAGTCAGGTTACAAATCARGGCCAGGATGGAGAAGGTGCTACAGCCATTGCACACACTGGCACTTACTGTACTTAACATGTCCAGAATTGTCCAGTGCCCAGGGAAGCAAGTATTTGGGGAAAAAGTCTTCTTTCTTTGCAGAATAAGCTAAGGCAGCTGTTAAATTTCATGCTCAGCTGCAGAGCTCCTATGTGATCACTGAAGATGAGTATCTGCCTTAAATAAAGGAGTAGGTCATTAATCTTTAGAGAGCTGTTCATCCAGTCTTTGCAAATCCAGAGGCCTTGGGGAGAACATAACTCCAATAGCAGAACCTGCTAGCTCTTGTGTGTCACTGTGGTTTTAATTGGGAGAGAATTTAGTAAACTTRCATGCTTTCTAGCTGAATTGTCACCAATCTGTTTAAAATATTTTAGTTGCCTTTCTCACATCTTTACTCTTAATGAAATTGCCTCTAAAGATTTTATGCATCTAAAAAGATGCAATAAYAGTGCCAGAAATGAAATTAATATGCCATGGGAGCTTTCCTAATGAAATTAATATGGTATTTATAATCTTTTTAAAGAGGCTTTTCACCAGTTACAGCATAAAATTAACTCCCAGGAGAAACTGAGATGCTCTTTCTTCGGCCAAGCTTKTATACTTCTGCCTGCTTCCTTCCATGATCCATGAAATAGAAATCTTGAAATAAAAATTAATTCTTTGGCACCCTTCAATAGATTCCTAACTTTTTTATTATTAACAGTGAACTTCAGTTTTAGATTAGTGTTTATGTTTTTAGTCTGTTAGGCTGTGTTTTTCCAGGAGGTAGCAGCAACTATCAGCACAAAATTATTTTTTCTTTTGGACAGTGTTTTCTGTTTTGTACCAAAAAAATTTGTAAACACAGTGTAAAATTTCAGTTTGAGACCTGCAATTATGAAATTCAATTRTGTAAATGTTTTCTGGTTTGGGGGAGTTAGAGGTTTTGTTTGTTTGGCATTTTTTAGAAACTTTTAATGTTTTTATTTTGTAAATGGTGTATCAAATGTGCTTAAATCTATAAGCACATTTATGCTATCTATAAATACATAGTATTATTCCTTAGGTGGGCCGCAGCTTGCTGAGGAGAGCTAAGAGGAAACTGAGTCTTGGTGAGGTAGAGTTACAGCGAGGAGTGGGTTTATTGTAGAACCAACARGAGACAGGCTTTTATCACATCAGTCCCATTTGCAAAACCACTCACCTGCTCTGCTGCMAGCACTGCACTCAGAGGATCTGGACTTCCCTTCCCAGCAGGCTGAGCACTGCTAGCTTGGCAAGGTTGGGTAGAAAGTTGTGTTGATTTGTGCTGTACCTCTCCTTGAATTGACCCACCCTGGAAAACACTGGAACCAGCAAGGTTCCTGGGCATCCCCTGGCATTCATTTGTCTCTCATCTCTAGCATTTGCCCTTGTTGCCAGTCATGATCTTTGTTGCCTTCTGTCCTGGCCTCTTCTTCATTCTGAGACTGCTGCTGCTTTGGGGTAACTCCTACTTTCAGCACTCACACTCCTGTCTTTCCCCAGCTGAAATAGTCAGTGTGCAGAAACACGATGTGTGAGCAGCCTTTTYCAATTCATGTTCTGCCTCTTTGCTAGTTGGAGAATTCAGCACATGACCCTTCTGTTTAGTCCAGGTGTCACCAAAGTTTACAAGCAGCTTGTACACGTACTTGTRAAGTCTTCTGCCTGAGAGTTCAGAATCCAGTTTCACTCACACACACAGACCCACACACATCCCCAATTCCCTGCTGCCTGTTAGCATTTGCAATTGGAGTTGTTCTTTTTACTTATGCCAAAAGCTATGTTTGGTGYCATTAAGAAAACCTTCATTCACCTTGTCATAGTCCCTGGTCTTCACTAATGTGAATATCTTGTCTCTGCAGCATGCTTTCAGCACAGAATTTCTAAGTTTACGTGGTATGAAAGGAATCCAAATGCAGATTGGTGCTAGAACAGGAAGGACAGCAWATGACTATCAGTTTGCATCTCACAAGACAATTTCAAGGTTTATGTGAAGGTTTTACATAATACAAGAATTTTCACATGCTGCACTACTTGACATGATAAATTTCAGGTAGTGTTGCAGTCCTTTAAAGATGCAAAAGACTCCACTATTGACTGTGTCTAGAAACATAAAGGTAAAATTAAAAAAAAAATTAAGGTAACTTAATAGTAGCAAGAAATTGTCTTTGTTCTTGTTGCAAATTTGGGTTATTTCTTCATATCTTTTCATCGGACTTTCTGTTGATGGTCTTTTTTTTCTGGTTGATGTGAGTGTGTCCRTTTGCTGGGCTGGGGAAGGGTCATATTTCCCCTCACTTTTCAGAGTCAGGAGTTCAGCTGGCTGCTCTGTCATGTCTGAAGGTAGTTGACCCCAGAAACAGCATTTGGGAGCAGTCRAGATCTAAAAGCATCACTTGTACATCTCACTGTTGGCTTCCAAAATTGTTTTCAGTTGTTAAGATGCTTACATATTTGAAATAAATGCAAGTGGACTCTCTGAAAGTGCATTGCGGAAGCAGCAGACCACTTTCTCTGGCTGGGTTTTTTTTTTTTTTGGTTCAGAATATGTTGGGGAGAAAACATTTGGAATACGAAGAATAGGTTCAGAGATGAGGAAACTTCTTATTTTCTCATGTCATAGGTGATTCAAGGAGCAGATACGCACCTCATGTTCTTTCCTTGCAGTGTGTCTGTAGCTTTTGGTTCTGCTGATCTSTTTGAATCAGAGGGTTATCGGCACATCCTGTGCTCCCAAGAGAAAACAGTATGGAGCCTAATTGTTTTTGGAGTTTAGCATCCTTTCTGCTGCTGAGTATCAAATTTTACTGAGAATGTTTCAGCCAGCTCCAAGAACTGAGCTGCTGACTGAAGCCAAAGGAACTGTAGCAAAATGTATAGCTTGCCACAGTTGTAATCAAAAGCACTTCTGCTGTTTAACTTGGAAGGAAATTACTAAGTATTTCTTGGKCAGTTTGCTCTACTTCTGTGGCAAAACTGAAAGAAATGTCCTAATATTTTTTAAATTTATTTTTAATTTAATCAGTTAGAGATAAAGGGTCAGGAACACTACAAGAAGTAAAATGTCAACCTTTATGTGAAGATAAAACACATTCTAGATGATAAGCCTTCCCTGTATTTGTGGTGGGTRAAGGTGTTTGCCACACAGGGGTTTATGCAGTGTTAGGGTAGAATAATTATTTATACATATGTGTGTATATTCATGTATTTATATGTACATGTAGAACAAGATAGCTTCTGTTCCTGMTGGTCAGTGTAAGCTTTTTCCATAGCCCTTCTTTTCTCTCTGACCTGTCTGTCCCAGGCTTTCAGCAGGGAATGCAGGGGGATGTGCTGTGTAGTGGAGCTCTGGCCATGGGGGCTTCCCCAGGGAGAAGATTTGGGAGGCAATGAGATTTTTAGGGAGTGAATGATGCAGGGTTGTTTTGATGCAGGGGTTTTCTTGTAGAAACAGTCTCTGTTTCTACAAGACAGTGAGYGTTATGTATTAAAATGTGAGTTCTGTTGTTACAAACCTGGCACTGAAAGGGGAGTTGGGTTCCTGCTGAGTATCTGTGTGGTTATTGGCTCATCATCTAAGGTCTCTTGTTATTAAAACGTTTCATGAAGAACATTTGCAAAATGCTCTTATGATAATCACCACCTTGATGGATACATCAGGTGCTGAAGTGCAGACATYGAATACTTATCAGCACAGCTCTCCTCAGCCTGAGTTAGAGTCAGGTGCTGGAGCCAGGAGATGTAATAATTCCACTCAAAAATGTAGGTGCTCTGTAGTTCTCTTAAAAACTTATCAAAGATGCAGAAGAAAGGAGGGTAAAAAAATTGTAAAAAAATTACCCTTTAAAATCAAATGCTTCCCATTTCCTATTAATCCATCTTTGCATCTTCTGGCAGCACAATTCTACAACTTGCGATCATTCTCAAGTGTAGTTTSCTAAATATTTGGAGGATTAACACTGATTCTGAATTGTACATTCTTCTTCCCTTGATAGGTCACTTAACTGGGGGAGTAAGGGAGTGTATAGRAGCCAATTGCCAAATTTATAAAAACTGAAGGGAGCAGCTGCTTAATACATGTGCTAACCAGTTTGATTACTGCCCATGAAGAGAGTTTTGATATTGARACTATTACGGGCAAAGAGACCCCTGTGTCTGAGGCACAATTTTAACTTCAGGGAAAATCAGTGCACAGAATACAGCAAATCACTGTATGTTAAACCTGGGCCCTTGAACTTGGAACATGAACTGTGCAATGTGGGCTGGGGTTTTTTTTTCCCCCCCCCCCCCCCCCAATTGAGTAACTATACAGTTTCAAAAAAAACCTGGAAGATGCAGATTATTGGCCCCTTAGCCCATTTTAATTTTAGACACCAAAGTGTGGACTCCCATTCTCTCATTTAGAGCATTGGATTTGAGACATTSAGACTAAAACCCAAGAGCTTCACCCTGTCTCTACATACATTACTGTTGTCACTCTGAACCTCTCCTAATACTGAAATTAATAGCACTTCTTTCTGTCTTGAGGCCTTCTCAAATTGCTTTATTAATTTTTCACTCATTTTGCTTCAGAAAGCATGTATGTCACAGTTACTTTTATTAAAAACAAGATATGAATCAGATCTGGAAAGCAGAGTGTTTTTTAACTTATAATTAGAAATTTATAACTGTCTGCTTTAGGTGAAGCTTACTGTGGAGCTATTCAAATACCTGTGCTATTTATCTATTTATCATAAAATGGATTAATAGATTAAGCAAAAAAAGGTTGCTCATTATGGTTTTTCTGGAGTTAACTTACATGTTCCCATCATTGCCTGGGTTGTAAAGTAAAAGTTCCAATATATAGGGAATCTTTTAGATTTCATAATCAAGAAAACATCTTCATATAAAGGTACTACATGTATAGGGAGGAAAGACCAACAGAGATATTTGTGTTTTGGAAGGGAAAATAGTCTTTGATTATACTCAGTTTTATGTGCTAGCTCAGCACAATTACATATTCAACCTGTTAKTGCAGTTCAGCACTGGAAGTCAGAYCCAGCACATTCTGCACTGGGAGGTGTTAAAATCATATCAGYACAGCTTTACATGAAACCAGTGTTCTTCAGCTATACAGACAAATGCAGACTAAAAAGTCTGTCAGGCACATTTCTGAGCTGGGGCATGCTGCAGACACATACTGGAGTTCCAAAATACATTAGGGATGCTAATCTATTATATTGTTCTAGTATACCACAAAAATAGTATTGGAAGTGACACTGTATTCCTTTAATCACTCTCCTTTATTCTCAGCWGCTCAGTGGAATTAAGCTTTGGGCCAGACAGTGACAGCTAGAAGCCATTTATGTGAGCTCTGCAGAAAGCAGCCATCATGAAGGTTCTTTATGTGTAATTTGGGAAGAGAGTAGTGTTGTTTTCCATTTCTGTGGAGAAACGAGTTTACATTTTATGAATCATTTTTATTTCATGTTTCAATGCTATCCAACTTCAAATGTCAGCAAAATCTGTCATCCCCCACCTCTCTGAAGCCATAAACAAGCTCAGCAGTCCCAGTTCTTTYAGAGATTTGTTACTAATACAGCCTTTTTTCTTTTTTAATTATACGTTTGAACAGTTGTACAATAATTCTGCATAGTCATTAAGGCACRAGATACAGAGATAAAAGGATGTGATTTTCCTGAGCCCTGTCCTGGGCAAGGCCCCAGTAGGAAGCAGCAGTGTGGTGTCAGAAGAGTGAAAGGGTGAGGAGGCAGAGCCAGGGTATCACTGTGGACATGTGGGCATGTGCTGATGAACACAGTCACTCCACATTTCCCAAAYTAAGTAAGACTGGAAAACATGCTCACAGTTCATCAGGGATAAAAGCTTGCTTTTCCCCCTAAGTCACTGCTATCATTTTAATTTCTTTCAAATTAGGAGAAGCAGTAGGGCTGTTAAAAGTTCGAGCATGCTGCCTTTCACAGCATTTTTTATCGTAGTTCTGATCAATATTTTTTTGCAGCAATATTTCACTTTTCTACATTTTAGAGAGTCCAAAGGAACTYGACTTCGATGATTGGATACAACTTTAGCTAAGGTATATATACTTCTGTCTCATCAGAAATGCCAGTAATGGTTTACAGCTATTAGATGGCAGATGTAATATCCTATTTGGGTTGTGTTCCAGATAACAGARTAAACAGAATATGTTGAAAATTGTTTAGAACAAGATAAAGTTAATGCCATATGTTTTGTAGATATTTCATGTTTTGGGTGGATTACTAAGACTCAGTTTGAACTATTTATCTTTTTCAATAGGCCAGATTATAGAGTCCAAAAGAATTTCAAAAATAATAACAAAGGTTTTCTGTTTGGTTTGGTTTTCATTTAAAAAGTGCTGTTGAGTTTGATGAGATGCTTTCTGAAAGGCAATCAAATTTGGTATAGGAGATTCCATGTATTGGAGAATGACATGTGATGGTTAAGGCTAAGTGAGAATTGAATTCAACTGATATCCAAGGGAAAAATATGTAAATGAAAGCAGCTACAGAATACTAGTACTATAGCTTTCTGAAAGGATGCTGCACAAAAGTAGGTGTAAAATATATTTGAAATGGTGGGAAATAAATATTTCAAATAAACAAGTGCAAATTTATGATTGAATACTTTACCATCCCCTTTTCCATAGGTTTCAAAACCTTCCGTAGGTTTTGAAAATAAACTCTTGTTTTGTATGTCGTTAATTTAGCTTTTAAATTAATTTTATTAATCAAACAAGAATCTTATTGTAATGTGACAGCTTAGGCTGGGAGTTTGAGACAGAATTTACYGCATTTTCAATTTAGTGTACTACAGCAATCTCTGCAACTGAGTAGTTAAAGGTGGTGTACAAATTCAGTAATTAAATTATAACAGACTTATTTTTCTAAAGAGCTTGCTCATCTGTCAGAAATCATTATTTTATTTTTCTTGGTACACATATACATTTTGCCTACCGTGTTTGGGGGTGGTTTTGCTGTGGGTGTCTGAGAATGTTCCTTTGATTGATAAGCTAAGCTGTTTCTTCAGGTACTGAAGCAAATAACTTTGGATGCAGTGCTCCAGAAACTGCTGCTGCTGGAGAGAGGCTGAGATGATGCTGCTCCCCCAGAGCTGCTCTCTCTGACACAGGGTTGCTTTGCTTTGGGGGCTGTTATTGACAGAATTGGATGGAATTGTTGTTTCTGTTAACTTTTATGTAATTTGACATAATCCCCCTTTCCCTTGTTCTTTAATTTTCTGTGTCTTAGAAGAGTTTCTATCTTCTCAAAAATGTGATTGATGGAACAAAGGCTAAGAGACTTTTGGGACTGTACATTGGTCACTTCACTTACCAGCTTATCTTCAAGAAATATTTCCACCTCAATATATTCTCTGATTCTATATGTGTTACTGGTTCACCAAGGCAGCAACTTTATTTTTCTGGCTATTTTACTGTTAATTGTAGAAGTGTTTTCTTATCTTCAAGCTTGAAACATATTTTGGCAGCTAATATCACTCTAAGTGAAAAAGCAGGAAAAATTGGAATGAGACAAGGAACCTAACTGTAGCATGCTGTGTTATTTTTTSGAATATCAAAGTCCAAACAGCTTTTGACATGTTTGCTTCCTGAAGTTGAGGAAAAAGAGGTTTCTTTTAAGGGCTTGAAAAGTGAATGCTGTGTATTGACATGCCCCAAGGTTTTCAGCAAAGGAGCACATTAGGTGTGTGAGTAGCCAGAAGACTCCTTGTTAATTCCTTTCCCACCATCCAGTATCGAAGTGCTGGGGAGAGGGATTTTATTTTTATTTTATTTTTATTTTATTTTTATTTTATTTTTATTTTATTTTTATTTTAGTTTTATTTTAGTTTTATTTTAGTTTTATTTTAGTTTTATTTTAGTTTTATTTTAGTTTTAACAGGGTTGTTTTTCCTTGCAGTTATTAATATATTCCTACGTGTGGAATATTTGTCACATGGTCCTATTACCATTTAAAGGAGCCAAATTTAAATAATCTCTTCCATGAGTTATGATCATTATATTAATTTTACACTAAAATATAAGTTTCCCTCCAGGCTTAGGAAGAGTTGAGTTYGCAGCTTCCCCAGACAGCCTTGTCTGCTGTTAGAGACAACTGAATCTGCCAGATACAGTACAATACACTAAATATTTTGATATTTTGACATTGGAAAACTCCTGTAGCACTTTCCTAAGTTTACTAAAAGGATGCCTACTTGCAAAAAGTCCCCATCATCTCTCTACAGTGTCTGTGGTGTCCCTTCAAGTTGCAGTTATTTGTCCCATCAGTCATTGAGTCAAAAGACCTCTGCAAAAGAGGCATAAGCTGCCATGCCTTTCATTTTGTTGATATCTGTGAGTTCGGGGTTCTTTTGTGTTTAGTTGGGTTTTGGGTTTTTTTGCTTTTTTTTTTTTTTTTTTTTTTTTTTTTTTTTTTTTGCCTATTTCCCCCCACAAGAGACTGATGGTTTAAAGGACAGCCAGAGTGGCTGTGATAGGGACATCCTATTAGGTGTATATACAGTGTCAGTAGTGAGTGAAACCCTCCTTCTGTTCTCATCATTTGTCAATATTTGAAAGGCAAATAACTTGTGCAATGCTGGGGTCTCACTCACATCTTCTGGGCACCAAAGCCTTTCTTTGCAAGATCACTATTGCAGCACTGGAGCAGTTCTCCAAAGAGCTTTGCCTCTGACATTGAAGTATCTCATCTCATGAGTGCTCCAATTCTTCAGAGAAGTGGCCAGGAAATAAATAGATTCTGTAAAAGGAATCAGTGTTCCTCTTCCTCTTTGTGGTAAATGGCAGACAAAACAGGCAGGCTGGTTTTCTGATGCATGTTTGCAAAGATGCATCTGTGTCAACAAGTAGAACAGAGCAGGGGATTTTGTTGTCATTTTGACTTCAGAGAGAAAACCATACTAGGATCCATTTCACTGCTTGCTGRATACCATGCCAATGAACATATTCATCCTTTTTGGAATTAAAACCCACTAACTGTACCCCAATATTAGGTTACCTGCTTTTACCCAGAGTTCCTATATATATCATTCTAAATGAGACAGGCTTTCTAGGGGCTTGGTAGMATTCTCTTTGAGATACATATTTTTCATGCAGTTTTGTTGAGTTTTATTCCAATAAYACAAAGAAATAGTGTATTTTCAGAACATGCTTTATAATGAAAATTCACCTTTTATTTCCAGCAATGTGACTGAAAAAGGTACTCCGTGATATCCACACAGCACAGTAAAAAAAAAAATGTTATATTGTTCTGAAAGTGTGCAGTTTATTTATTTATACAAAACAAAAATCCATACTGGAAGAGCTATGTTAGCAGAAGACTATGCTTGGAAATCCAAAGATCAAGAASTTAGGAAGCAATAAAAGAAAATTTATCTAGATTTGTATCCCAGGCTCTTGTGTTTACTTAGTACAATGAAGTCTTTTGTAATCAAGCCACCTATTATGTCTTCATTTCAAGGTTATAACTTGAGCTTCTCTGACATATCTGAAAAGAGTGGCCCCAGAAGATTCTTCAAAACAGAGCAACRTTTTTAAAGATTAACTGACTTTATTTAATCAGTTCTTCTTCCACATCAATAGGTGTGGGGTTTTTTCTGTTTTGCAGATACTCTTTGAAAGTTTTCCCTGTACTGGTTTAAATAGGAAGGCCCTTCACAAACCTGTTGAGGTTTTTCTAGTGAAGKTTTCTGTGAGATCAAAGATCTGTGAAGGCTCACATCCCACCCACACAAGTGTGAGGGGCAACATTCTGCAGTGTGGAGAGTTCAATTTTTATAACTGGAATGTTTTCTATTCAACCCTTTATGAATGAAAAGGAAATTTGTCTTCTTATGAGATGCACTAATTGCTTCCAGACCAGAAGAAAGTATCTTAAACTAAAAACCTATTGCCATGCCTGACAGTGCACAGGCTAAAACAGGCAAGGTGARCATGTACCTCCTTTTAACAGCATCCTCAGCTGTCAATGTGCAAACTGCCAGGGAGCACTTAGGAATGCGAAAGGAATGGCAGTGACTGGCAGATGTGACCACCAGGGTCCCTGTCCTCAGTGCCCAGATGTCCTGTGCTGTCATGTAGAATCCTGCTGGCTGCTTGCACACCAATGTGTGATTTGGTTGAGTTGTAAAAGTAGGGGTTTTTAAGCCTAAATGTAAGTCTCTTATTGTCTGTTTTTTGAAAGTGGGTTTTCAATACTGGAGGAGCAGTGATCTGCCTATGTGTGAGATGAGAGCTGAAATTTCTGCAATCTGTTCTAACAAGACAAGCTT